>NC_080488.1:8961875-9262500 GCF_030265055.1 Doryrhamphus excisus | reverse complement strand
ATTGAAATTTTAACACATCGTTTAGTTCTAAATGCGCAAGAACAACTTTTGTTTTCGTTGTTTATGTTAGTATTGTTGTTTAGATATAAATATAAGTTATGCTGGAAATGTATCTTTTCAAGCTGGTTTTCTTTCTGCTTTAGTTGGGAGCTGATATTTTCCTGAAACCTACTTATGTTCTACTGCTGATTATTAAAGAACGGAATTTTTCCCCCCCTGATGAAATGTTTATACAGCCATAGAAGACACTTTTCTAGGGGCCTTGAAAGATCAGTTAAAATCCTCTAAAATGGGAAATTTTTTTTAATTTTTTAGCCATTTTTCAACATTTTTGAAAATGTTGAAAAATGGGAATTTTATTTTTATTTTTTTTGGCCATTTTTCAAAAATTTTGAAAATTTTGAAAAATGGGAAATTTTATTTTTTTTAATTTTTTTTTGCCATTTTTCAAAAATTTGGACACATTTGAAAAATGGCTGCGATTGAATGATGGAAATATTCCATGTTACCACGAATGTACCCTACATGGTCACATGTATATAAAACCATGAAGCCTTGTCTTTGTATTCGGAATAGCTGTGTCCCATTACTTGCATGAATGAGTTGCCTTTTTTGTCTGTTTGTATATCTTTTGAAATGCACAGACATGAGAAAGACATATGTGACTCGATATATGTTCTCTTTAGAGTACGACTGTGGCTGAATGACATCATTGATTAACGGTGATTATATTCATCAAATGTAATTACATGCAATTCTGCGACCAATTCTAATATTGTGTAACGAGTACAGGTTTATTATTCCAAACAAAAGGATCATGGTTGTGGAGTCAGTACAAATCAGGTTGTGCTGCATTACTTGAGAGGCTTTGTGTAATCCGCCTGTTCCAATGCGCTGCCGTGATCAGTGAGCAGATACACTTTTGTACTATTTACCTCTCCAGCTTGAGTCTTTGTGCAAGCATTCTCCAGTCGGCTCCGTTGGGACAGGGGGCGTCCAGGCTGCTGCAGATCTTCTGCCTTATGAGGTATGGGATCTGAAAGGCGCTGGGCCCTGCAAGAGCAGTGGCGTTACTGTCCATTAACAGGAACTCTGAGTCCACAGCTCGGGTGTCCTGTTGCGGAGAAGAAGAATAAGAAGAACCCTGCTGAATAACCGCAACTGTAAGAGGAACCTGCATCCATGCGTGTTACCTTGGTGATGTTAAAGTCAAGGCTGAAACTCTGTCCTTCGCCCTCCACTTGCCACACACAAAGCTGGCAGGTGAGCTCGCAGGTGGCGAGGCTGAGGCGCTCCAGAGTGAACGTGCAGTGCAAGTACCGCTGGGAACCGTTCCAGATGTGGTAGAACGGGATCTCCTGCAGGCGGTGAGAACAAATGGGCGACACACGGCGATGCAGTCAGAGCCAAAACATCACCTCCAAAACATCACCTCCTACCGCTACAAACTAATAGAAGATAATCAATTGGAATGGGAATATCACACATGGAGAATGGCCATATGGTACTAATAAGAAATACACACATTAATACTACATCAGGGGTGACCAAACTGCAGCCCAGGAGCTTACAGATCACATTTTAGTGGCCTGTGACGTCGTCGAAAAATACTACCAGCCAAGTATCAGAAGCCCCAGCGGCCCCCAAAAAGGGCGTAAAATGCCAATGTTTGAGGGCGGTGATTTTTGACAAAAAACGTAAGGGGTTAGTATGTCGTTTTAATTTTTTTTTTTGTTTTTTTCAACTTGCTTGTAATGCACTTTTCTGGTGAAAAAAAAGAGGGGAAACCCCCCACACGCTCAACAGGGGCCCCAGAAGCACCCAAAAAGGGCATAAAATGCCAATGTTTGAGGGCGGTGATTTTTGACAAAAAACATAAGGGGTTAGTATGTCGTTTTTTTTTTTTTTTCAACTTGCATCTAATGCACTTTTCTGGTGAAAAAAAGAGGGGAGACCACACACATGCTCAACAGGGGCTCCAGAGGCCCCCAAAAACGGCATAAAATGGCAATGTTTGAGGGCGTTGATTTTTGACAAAAACGTAAGGGGTTAGTATGTCGTTTTTTTCAGTTTTTTTCAACGTGCTTCTAATGCACTTTTCTGGTCAAAAAAACAGTGGAAACCCCACACACGCTCAACAGGGGCCCCAGAAGCCCCCCAAAACGGCATAAAATGCCAATGTTTGAGGGTGTTGATTTTTGACAAAAACATAACGGGTTAGTATGTCGTTTTTTTTTTTTTTTTTTCCTGTGACGTACTCGAAAAATACTACCAGCCAAGTATCAGAAGTAAAAAAAATGTATAATAATTAGAATGTTTATTTATTGATTCAATTATTTAATTTGTAAACAAAACCTCGTCCATTCTAGCCCAACTTAAGGTTAAATGCATTGACTGATAAAGAAGAGTGTCCCAAGACTTTAGTCCCTGTAGCACATAAACACAAAGCAGCTGCCTTTAAGTAGGATGCAGTACCTGCTAGTGACCAAACAGGGGCACTGTTACCCAGCCGGACAAATGGTACAGGTGAATGCTCAATGCCTTCTCCGGGACCCCATTGGGACTAAAAGCCTTTTTTTTTTTGACTGCACTGCTGTGCTACACTTCCAAATAAGCAGGTTCAGTCCAAAGGAAGCTTTTGTTCTTGGTACAATGTTACTGCTGTGCTTGCTTGGCACAACATGGGCATTCTCTACTGAGACCTGGTGCTGCTACAAGTTATGGCCAAAGCATTTTCTAGTCCTCTTTGAACAAGCCTTACTGGACCGCAGTGCAGTGCAGCGCACGTGGACAGCTTCCAGGATCCAGGTTGTGAGCTTCCAGATATTTTTATTTCTCTTCCATATTTCTTGGAAGCTCCCTTTGAGGTAAGCAGAAGCCGGGATATAATCAATCAGGTTGGAACGCCGGGTGACTGCACACGACCCGGATCTAATTTGCACCGAGTACACGCCTTACATGTGGACACTACGGGTGGGAATCTCAGCACGGAGGACGATTCGGTGCAAATCTCGATGCACTGCCAGCGATACGATACTTCAGCGATACTTCAGCGATACTTCGGCGATACTTCGGCGATACTTCAGCGATACTTCAGCGATACTTCAGCGATACTTCACCCTCTTCACGATGTGACAAAAAACGTAAGGGGTTAGTATGTCGTTTTTTTCATTTTTTTTCAACTTGCGTCTACTGCACTTTTCTGGTCAAAAAAACAGTGGAAACCCCACACACGCTCAACAGGGGCCCCAGAAGCACCCAAAAAGGGCATAAAAACCCAATCTTTGAGGGCGGTGATTTTTGAAAAAAAACATAAGGGGTTAGTATGTCGTTTTTTTCAGTTTTTTCAACTTGCTTCTAATGCACTTTTCTGGTCAAAAAAAGAGGGGAAACCACACACACGCTCAACAGGGGCCCCAGAAGCACCCAAAAAGGGAATAAAATGCCAAAATTTGAGGGCATTGATTTTTGACAAAAACGTAAGGGGTTAGTATGTCGTTTTTTTCACGTTTTTTTTTTTTCAACTTGTTTCTAATGCACTTTTCTGGTCAAAAAAAGAGGGGAAACCACACACACGCTCAACAGGGGCCCCAGAAGCACCCAAAAAGGGCATAAAAAACAATGTTTGAGGGCGTTGATTTTTGACAAAAAACGTAAGGGGTTAGTATGTCGTTTTTTTCAAGTTTTTTTTTTTTTCCAACTTGCTTCTAATCATCTTTTCTGGTCAAAAAAAAAGGGGAAACCACACACACGCTCAACAGGGGACCCAGAAGCACCCAAAAAGGGCATAAAAACCCAATCTTTGAGGGCGGTGATTTTTGAAAAAAAACATAAGGGGTTAGTATGTCGTTTTTTTCAGTTTTTTCAACTTGCTTCTAATGCACTTTTCTGGTCAAAAAAAGAGGGGAAACCACACACACGTTCAACAGGGGCCCCAGAAGCACCCAAAAACGGCATAAAATGCCAAAATTTGAGGGCATTGATTTTTGACAAAAAAACGTAAGGGGTTAGTATGTCGTTTTTTTCACTTTTTTTTTTTTTTTCAACTTGCTTCTAATGCACTTTTCTGGTCAAAAAAAGAGGGGAAACCACACACACGCTCAACAGGGGCCCCAGAAGCACCCAAAAAGGGCATAAAATGCCAATGTTTGAGGGCGGTGATTTTTGAAAAAAAACGTAAGGGGTTAGTATGTCGTTTTTTTCAAGTTTTTTTTTTTTTTCAACTTGCTTGTAATGCACTTTTCTGGTCAAAAAAAGAGGGGAAACCACACACACGCTCAACAGGGGCCCCAGAAGCACCCAAAAAGGGCATAAAAACCCAATCTTTGAGGGCGGTGATTTTTGAAAAAAAACATAAGGGGTTAGTATGTCGTTTTTTTCAGTTTTTTCAACTTGCTTCTAAAGCACTTTTCTGGTCAAAAAAAGAGGGGAAACCACACACACGCTCAACAGGGGCCCCAGAGGCACCCAAAAAGGGCATAAAATGCCAAAATTTGAGGGCATTGATTTTTGACAAAAACGTAAGGGGTTAGTATGTCGTTTTTTTCACGTTTTTTTTTTTTCAACTTGTTTCTATTGCACTTTTCTGGTCAAAAAAAGAGGGGAAACCACACACACGTTCAACAGGGGCCCCAGAAGCACCCAAAAACGGCATAAAATGCCAATGTTTGAGGGTGGTGATTTTTGACAAAAAACGTAAGGGGTTAGTATGTCGTTTTTTCAAGTTTTTTTTTTTTTTCAACTTGCTTGTAATGCACTTTTCTGGTCAAAAAATGAGGGGAAACCACACACACGCTCAACAGGGGCCCCAGAAGCACCCAAAAAGGGCATAAAAACCCAATCTTTGAGGGCGGTGATTTTTGAAAAAAAACATAAGGGGTTAGTATGTCGTTTTTTTCAGTTTTTTCAACTTGCTTCTAAAGCACTTTTCTGGTCAAAAAAAGAGGGGAAACACCACACACGCTCAAAAGGGGCCCCAGAAGCACCCAAAAAGAGCATAAAAAAACAATGTTTGAGGGCGGTGATTTTTGAAAAAAAACGTAAGGGGTTAGTATGTCGTTTTTTTCACGTTTTTTTTTTTCAACTTGTTTCTGATGCACTTTTCTGGTCAAAAAAAGAGGGGAAACCACACACACGTTCAACAGGGGCACCAGAAGCACCCAAAAACGGCATAAAATGCCAATGTTTGAGGGCGGTGATTTTTGACAAAAAACGTAAGGGGTTAGTATGTCGTTTTTTTCAGTTTTTTCAACTTGCTTCTAATGCACTTTTCTGGTCAAAAAAAGAGGGGAAACCACACACACGCTCAACAGGGGCCCCAGAGGCACCCAAAAAGGGCATAAAATGCCAAAATTTGAGGGCATTGATTTTTGACAAAAACGTAAGGGGTTAGTATGTCGTTTTTTTCATGTTTTTTTTTTCAACTTGTTTCTATTGCACTTTTCTGGTCAAAAAAAGAGGGGAAACCACACACACGCTCAACAGGGGCCCCAGAAGCACCCAAAAAGGGCATAAAAACCCAATCTTTGAGGGCGGTGATTTTTGAACGACATACTAACCCCTTGGTTAGTATGTCGTTTTTTTCAGTTTTTTCAACTTGCTTCTAATGCACTTTTCTGGTCAAAAAAAGAGGGGAAACCACACACACGCTCAACAGGGGCCCCAGAGGCCCCCAAAAATGGCATAAAATGCCAACGTTTGAGGGTGGTGATTTTTGACAAAAAACATAAGGGGTTAGTATGTCGTTTTTTTCAGTTTTTTCAACTTGCTTCTAATGAACTTTTCTGGTGAAAAAAAGAGGGGAAACCACACACACGCTCAACAGGGGCCCCAGAGGCACCCAAAAAGGGCATAAAAAAACAATGTTTGAGGGCGTTGATTTTTGACAAAAAACGTAAGGGGTTAGTATGTCGTTTTTTTCACGTTTTTTTTTTTTTCAACTTGCTTCTAATGCACTTTTCTGGTCAAAAAAAAGAGGGGAAACCACACACACGCTCAACAGGGGCCCCAGAAGCACCCAAAAAGGGCATAAAATGCCAAAATTTGAGGGCATTGATTTTTGAAAAAAAACATAAGGGGTTAGTATGTCGTTTTTTTCAGTTTTTTCAACTTGCTTCTAATGCACTTTTCTGGTCAAAAAAAGAGGGGAAACCACACACACGCTCAACAGGGGCCCCAGAGGCCCCCAAAAACGGCATAAAATGCCAACGTTTGAGGGTGGTGATTTTTGACAAAAAACATAAGGGGTTAGTATGTCGTTTTTTTCACGTTTTTTTTTTTCAACTTGTTTCTAATGAACTTTTCTGGTCAAAAAAAGAGGGGAAACCACACACACGTTCAACAGGGGCCCCAGAAGCACCCAAAAACGGCATAAAATGCCAAAATTTGAGGGCATTGATTTTTGACAAAAAACGTAAGGGGTTAGTATGTCGTTTTTTTCACGTTTTTTTTTTTTTTTCAACTTGCTTCTAATGCACTTTTCTGGTCAAAAAAAGAGGGGAAACCACACACACGCTCAACAGGGGCCCCAGAAGCACCCAAAAAGGGCATAAAATGCCAATGTTTGAGGGCGGTGATTTTTGAAAAAAAACGTAAGGGGTTAGTATGTCGTTTTTTTCAAGTTTTTTTTTTTTTCAACTTGCTTGTAATGCACTTTTCTGGTCAAAAAAAGAGGGGAAACCACACACACGCTCAACAGGGGCCCCAGAAGCACCCAAAAAGGGCATAAAAACCCAATCTTTGAGGGCGGTGATTTTTGAAAAAAAACATAAGGGGTTAGTATGTCGTTTTTTTCAGTTTTTTCAACTTGCTTCTAAAGCACTTTTCTGGTCAAAAAAAGAAGGGAAACACCACACACGCTCAAAAGGGGCCCCAGAAGCACCCAAAAAGAGCATAAAAAAACAATGTTTGAGGGCGGTGATTTTTGAAAAAAAACGTAAGGGGTTAGTATGTCGTTTTTTTCAGTTTTTTCAACTTGCTTCTAATGCACTTTTCTGGTCAAAAAAAGAGGGGAAACCACACACACGCTCAACAGGGGCCCCAGAGGCACCCAAAAAGGGAATAAAATGCCAAAATTTGAGGGCATTGATTTTTGACAAAAACGTAAGGGGTTAGTATGTCGTTTTTTTCACGTTTTTTTTTTTTCAACTTGTTTCTAATGCACTTTTCTGGTCAAAAAAAGAGGGGAAACCACACACACGCGCAACAGGGGCCCCAGAAGCACCCAAAAAGGACATAAAATGCCAATGTTTGAGGGCGTTGATTTTTGAAAAAAAACATAAGGGGTTAGTATGTCGTTTTTTTCAGTTTTTTACACTTGCTTCTAATGAACTTTTCTGGTCAAAAAAAGAGGGGAAACACCACACACGCTCAAAAGGGGCCCCAGAAGCACCCGAAAAGAGCATAAAATGCCAATGTTTGAGGGCGGTGATTTTTGAAAAAAAAAACGTAAGGGGTTAGTATGTCGTTTTTTTCACGTTTTTCTTTTTTTCAACTTGCTTCTAATGCACTTTTCTGGTCAAAAAAAGAGGGGAAACCACACACACGGTCAACAGGGGCCCCAGAAGCACCCAAAAAGGGCATAAAAACCCAATCTTTGAGGGCGGTGATTTTTGAAAAAAAACATAAGGGGTTAGTATGTCGTTTTTTTCAGTTTTTTCAACTTGCTTCTAATGCACTTTTCTGGTCAAAAAAAGAGGGGAAACCACGCACACGCTCAACAGGGGCCCCAGAAGCACCCAAAAAGGGCATAAAATGCCAATGTTTGAGGGCGGTGATTTTTGACAAAAAACGTAAGGGGTTAGTATGTCGTTTTTTTCAAGTTTTGTTTTTTTTCAACTTGCTTGTAATGCACTTTTCTGGTCAAAAAAAGAGGGGAAACCACACACACGCTCAACAGGGGCCCCAGAAGCACCCAAAAAGGGCATAAAAACCCAATCTTTGAGGGCAGTGATTTTTGAAAAAAAACGTAAGGGGTTAGTATGTCGTTTTTTTCAAGTTTTTTTTTTTTCAACTTGCTTCTAATGCACTTTTCTGGTCAAAAAAAGAGGGGAAACCACACACACGCTCAACAGGGGCCCCAGAGGCACCCAAAAAGGGAATAAAATGCCAAAATTTGAGGGCATTGATTTTTGACAAAAATGTAAGGGGTTAGTATGTCGTTTTTTTTTTTTTTTTTTTCCAACTTGCTTCTAATGCACTTTTCTGGTCAAAAAAAGAGGGGAAACACCACACACGCTCAACAGGGCCCCCAGAGGCACCCAAAACGGGCATAAAATGCCAATGTTTGAGGGCGGTGATTTTTGACAAAAAACGTAAGGGGTTAGTATGTCGTTTTTTTCAAGTTTTTGTTTTTTTCAACTTGCTTCTAATGAACTTTTCTGGTCCAAAAAAGAGGGGAAACCACACACACGCTCAACATGGAAGAACAGTTGACAAGTCGACTGTGAAAGAAGAGGGTGAAGCTTTGAATGTATCGATTTTTGCCATAACCATAAATATAGTTTTGCAGAGTAGCTGGGTGGATAACACGCTCCACTGTACCACTGTACCACTCTACACACACTTGGCACTCCTACTAAACATCCCGGCTCAAACTCACATTCATAGTGACCTCTCCTGCCCCCCAACTGGGCCACAGGAAACCACCTAAAAAACACCCACCCACCTGGTAGCCAGCTAGCAGCTTGCTCCTCCAGTGGGCCTGGGGCATGTCGTGGATGGACAGGCGCAGGTTGTGGTAGCTGTCTTTGAAGAGTAGGACGTGAGGCTCGTCAATCAGCCGACCCCCGAGCTGCCGCTCCATCTGCATCACCTCCTGATCGGGGGGGGGGGGGGAGAAAGGAAGTCGATTTACCACCACAAAAAGTATACATATAGAGGACACACAGTACAAATAAAGGCAACAGCACATCTTAACACAAGAAGCAGCTCCGCATGTGGCCACAGTGGGCAACACCCACAACGCTTTAATGTCACCGCAAGGTTGATCCCCCCCCACCCCCACCTCGGCATGTGTGTGCGCGTGCTTTCAGCTGGCAGCATTAGCATGCAAACACAGCAGCCACGCAGGACTACATGGGCTGTGATGAAGGAAGTGTAGCAGCCATTAGTCAACTGCTCATTGTTCCCGCATGGCCAAGCGCCTTCATTTCATTTTTTTGCTTTTGTGCCAGAAGAGATTTGTACAGACATGCTTAATATTTTAATCTCCACGGGGTTTCTTCAGGTGATCATTTACTGTCATCTAAACGACCATCTGATGGAACGTGAGACCTTTTCCGCTCGTCTATCAAAGCGTTGAGTTTGGAAGAATCCAACACTTAAGTCGACTGAGCCAATTATAAAAAAAAGTGAGCTGAAGTCTAAAATTAGATATTTTTATAATTGGCTCAAAGTCTGGCAGCAGAGGGCAAACATGTCGAAGAGACATCTCATTAGGTACACCTGCACAATTCATGACATCTAAAAGAACGACATCCAGACCATAATGTTCAACCATATGGTGATATTAATAACAGCATCAGCACATGTGGGCAAATTACTAGTTAGAGTTAGATTCCTAGATATCCATAAATATTCAATACTACCTCATTAAGGGGTAAAGGTGTTATGCTGGAGGCTATCCCAGCTGACTTCGGGCGAGAGGCGGGGGACATCAACAATGTAGTTACATATTTAAATGAAAAATAAAATAAAATAAACGACTACCAAAATGGCTGTACAGTGACCAAGTGGATAGCGCACAGGCCCCACAGCTAGAAAACCCGAGTTCAATTCCACCCTCGTCCATCTCTGTGTGGAATTTGCATGTTCTCCCAGTGTATGCGTGGGTTTTTCCCACATTCCAAAAACATGCTAGGTTAATTAGCGACTCCAAATTATCCATAGTTATGAATGTGAGTGTGAATGGTTGTTTGTCTATATGTGCCCTGTGATTGGCTGGCCACCAGTCCAGGTTGTACCCCACTGGGATAGGCTCCAGCACCCACGCGAGCCTCGTTTAAATAAGCAGTAGAAAATGAACGATTACCAAAATAGTTGTCGATTAATTGGGTAATTGATTAACCTTTGATTAATCGTTACTTCCAACACTGGTTTTCTGTTTGTGGTAAATAGTTCATGGTGTTATATTTGTCAAAAATAATGTTTATTTTCAAGCCAAACAACCACTTTTTGTGTTGTTTCTGTTGTGTCATCATTGTTTATACATTTTGCCTGAAATTTCGGTATGAAATTAATTATTAAAACCTTAAACTGTATTATGGAAAGCAGGAAGTGAACAAATGTGGGATAGGCTCCAGCATCACCTTAACCCCTAATGAGGATAAGCAGTATTGAATATGGATGGATATCCTGTGAAAAAAACAAAACAAAACCTTAAATTGTATTATGGAAAGCAGGAAGTGAACAAATGTAACAGTTACTGATTGTAAAAGTACCAGATGGAGGGGTAGGATTTAATAAGCTTTGCTTCTTCCTACTCCTTTTGGACATGTGGAACTGTGAACTGATTATGTGATGCATTCAATTGTAATCTGATGCATGTTCAAATGAAATAAAACCATTACCATTACCATAAATTTGTGTCAAAGTGAAATGTATCTTTTCATAAAAAGCTTTTTTTTTGTTTGGTTATGATTGAAGAGCCGTTGCATTAGTAGTTGAACATTGTCTACTGCAGGTGTGCTCAATGCCGTGGTGTGCATAACATAACAACAACAATGAAGGCGCGTGCACATAAGCAACATGGCTGCAAAGGCGTCTCATTAATGTGGAGAACGGGAATCATTTTCCATCTGCACGACGGTGATTCAATTTTCTGCCCTCTTTCCCCGGAAAGGGCTGGCCTCGTTCCAATCATAATAAGGAAGCTGTTAATTATATTTTCGGGAATCTCTACCTGTTCTCTCTCTACCGAATGAGCGCTTTTAAGCTCGGCCGCTGATATTGAATGCATGGCGAAAGTTAAAAAGCATGCAAAAGCTGAGAAAGCGCAGTTTATATGATGTTTTATTGCATGTTTAAAATAAATTAAAAAAAAATACCTCGACAAAAATTAAAATAAAAAATGGCCTACATTTTTTTAATTAAATAATTAAATAAATAATATCTAAATAATTAATTTAATAATTAAAAAGACTTGAAAGTGTAAAAAAAGTCAACATAATTAGAAAAGACTTAAAAAGCATAATAAAAATAAATACAAATAAAAATAAGTAAAAAAAATCAAAATAAAAAAACAAAAAAAAGTTCAACTAAATAAAAATGATATAAAACAACTGAGTGGGGAATTTTCAAAATAAAAAAATGCCCCAATTTTTTTTTTAAATTAAATAATTAAATAAATAATATCTAAATAATTAATTTAATAATTAAAAAGACTTAAAAGTGTAAAAAAAGTCAACATAATTAGAAAAGACTTAAAAACCATAATTAAAATAAATACAAATAAAAATGCCTTGAATAAGTAAAAAAAAATAAAAATAAAAAACAAAACAAAAATTCAACTAAATAAAAATGATATAAAATTTTCAAAATAATGTGGGGAGCCCCAAATTATTTTAAAAATTAAACAATTAAATAAATAATATCTAAATAATTAATTCAACAATTAAAAAGACTTAAAAGTGTATAAAAGTCAACATAATTAGAAAAGACTTAAAAAGCACAATTAAAATAAATACAAATAAAAATGCCTTAAATAAGTAAAAAAAAATAAAAATAAAAAACAAAAAAAAGTTCAACTAAATAAAAATGATATAAAACAACTGAGTGGGGAATTTTCACGTTTGCTTTGTGGAGTTCTAATTTCATTGTTTGCCTTGCGTTCCATCACCTTGGTAACATGGATTTTAGCCCCCCCATCATCATCATCATCATCCCACATATCTGACAGCAGTATCTTTATTCCTCTGGTTCATATACTAGTATACTAGTATACTAGATATACTAGTATACTAGAATGTGTCAGTGTTGCTACATTAAGTGTACTGTAGTGAAAGAAGCTTGGAGTGACAGGAGACCAGACCATTGCTCTCAGGTCTAATGGCTTAATAACAGTGTGGGAGGGGGGGGGGGGGGGTAACCTCCTAAGAATTCAAAGCCCTCCATTACTCAGCCTTACCCAGACAAAAGGCGCATTATGAGGGCTTCACGAGACAAGAGGTTCATTTAAAGCAGTTCTTAAGCACTGTTATTTGCTCAGCATAATTAGCATTGCAGATCACCGCTGCTGGACTTTGATCAGGTCGCCGACCTATACTAGGAGATCTATAGGCCTGCAAGCAAGAAACGGCGGTTTGAATGCCAATGATCCTGTTATCAAGATTTTGCTAGCAGGATGCATACTAAGTCACCTGTGTGACGGTGCGTCAGGTGCATTGCTGATGCGGCGAGGATTAGCATCAAACAAGGCCCGCGACATGGCACTCTGAACCGTACGCTTATTGAAGGACAGCACGGTCCTTTACATGCGCTTAGCGTGTCCTTGGGAATGTGTGTGTTGCGTAAGCAAAGCCAGCCCGGGAGTGTTTCGGCACAGGAATCCAGCATATGCTGTGGACTAAGAGAATAATGGCCCTCTTTACGCCCCATTATCCTGTTAACAAATGACAGTGTGAGTGAACTAATAAATGAGAAGCTAAATTTGACCGTGTTATTTGCTCATTCTGCGGGGAGAAAACAATGCGAGGGTTTTAATTAGTTTATCAAATCACACATTAATCACAAAGCCGGAGCCACATTGTGGTACCCGAGATAAGACGGGCGAGGACAGCTAAGTCACCCTGACCCTGTACAATGGTAATGGTAATGGTAATGGTAATGGTAATGGTAATGGTAATGGCAATGGCAATGGTTTGATTTCATTTGAACATGCATCAGATTACAATTGAATGCATCACATAATCAGTTCACAGTTCCACATGTCCAAAAGGAGTAGGAAGAAGCAAAGCTTATTAAATCCTACCCCTCCATCTGGTACTTTTACAATCAGTAACTGTTACATTTGTTCACTTCCTGCTTTCCATAATACAGTTTAAGTTTTTTTTTGTTTTCACAGGATATCCATCCATATTCAATACTGCTTATCCTCAATAGGGGTTAAGGTGTTATGCTGGAGCCTATCCCAACTGACTTCGGGCGAGAGGCGGGGGAACATCCTGGAATGGTTGCCAGCCAATCACAGGGCACATATAGACAAATTAGACAAATAGAAAAATTATACAAATTTCCCCACTGAGGGACGAATAAAGGCATATCTTAATCTTATCTTAGACAAACAACCATTCACACTCACATTCATACCTATGGACAATTTGGAGTGGCTAATTAACCTAGCATGTTTTTGGAATGTGGGAGGAAACCGGAGCACCCGGAGAAAACCCACGCATGAACGAGGGGAGAACATGCAAACTCCACACAGAGATGGCCGAGGGTGGAATTGAACCCTGGTATCCTAGCTGTGAGGTCTGCGCACTAACTACATGACCGCCGTGCCGCAAGGTAGTTACATATTTAAATGAAAAGAAAAAAAAAGATTAATCGAGTACAGCGACAGAGTGGATAGCGCACAGGCCCCACAGCTAGAAGACCCAAGTTCAATTCCACCCTCGGCCATCTCTGTGTGGAGTTTGCATGTTCTTCCCGTGCAAAAACATGCTAGGTTAATTAGCGACTCCAAATTGTCCATAGGTATGAATGTGAGTGTGAATGGTTGTTTGTCTGTATGTGCCCTGTGATTGGCTGGCCACCAGTCCAGGGTGTACCCCGCCTCTCGCACGACGACAGCTGGGATAGGCTCCAGCACCCCCTGCGGACCTCGTGTAAACAAGCGGTAGAAAATGAATGAATGATTACCAAAATAGTTGTCGATTAATTGGGTAATTGATTAACCTTTGATTAATCGTTGCAGGTTGAGTCGTAATACTTACTTAAACATTCGTCGCAAAAATCAATACATTCAATACTTACTTCCAACACTGGTTTTCTGTTTGTGGTAAATAGTACATAGTTTTTTTTTCTTTTTGTTACATTTGTTCACTTCCTGCTTTCCATAATACAGTTTAAGGTTTTTTTTGGTGTGTTTTTTTTAAAAATGCACCTCGTACCGAAGTACAAGGTGATATGACCATAGTAAGTGTCAATATAGTGATATATATAGCACATCATGACTGGTTCATCCTTGTATTTAGCAATTGGGTAACATTGTGGCAACAATGGCGGCAACATTAAGATGCATGAGATGGGCGGCGAGTTCATATACTGCAGGAGAAACCCCTTCTTTTGTTCTGACGGAATTTGAGATAGGACTGCGATGTATGCGAGTGTGTGTGAAGACTACGAATTGTAGAATCCGGCGGAGGGCGAGACCACCCCCTGACATTCAATGAGGCCGGCTAAGGAGGGAGATGGAGTGAAAAGAGAAGAGAGACACAGGCGGCTTAACATTTGTGTCTCCGGGTCACTGGAGTGGCCAGCTTTAGCAGGAGAGATAACGGGATTACCGCAATCATGGCTACAGTTTTCTATGACTTCAACCCCCTCCTATGTGCTCTTGGCTTGGACCGGGGGGGCTGGGACTGTGATGGACTGGGGCCGGCCTCCATTGGGGAACAAGAGACACTCATACAGCTAATCTCTTCAGGCTGGTGCTGACAGAAAGAGGTTAGCGGCTGCACCAAAATTTCTCTTGCAAGCGCCGCTGGACGCACTCTAAACAAATCAAGGCATTACCACAAGGCTAGGCTATATATATGTATATTATATATATATTTATACGAGAACGGAAAAGCTGTGGATTAAAAATATTGCACTCTCTTCACAGCAAGCACTTTCAAATGTTGTCTGTATTATTGTGCGTAATAAAGTGATTAACCTTACAAACTCTGACAGGGATTAGAAGCAGCGTTTGATCAGTTAGTCAAGCTTACACATCCGAGTGAGAGCCAGGGACGAATGGTCAGGCTTTAAAACTTAAAATCCAGACCCCCTACCCTTCCTTGAAGCGATTCTTTTTTTTTTTTTTTCTCCAGCAAATACATTTGTTGCTCGAGAAAAAAGCCGGGCGACGTGTGCTCCATAAATCTGTGTGTTTGTCAGCAGGATGTGACAAGCTTTTCCTCTCATCAGTCTGAGCTCCGGCGGCTGTGAACGCCACACTCTGACTAATAACTACAAATACAAGAGGACTTGTCTGCTGGCTTATGAATGTTGAGCTGTTGAGGAGT
Source organism: Doryrhamphus excisus (assembly GCF_030265055.1). Classification (NCBI taxonomy): domain Eukaryota; kingdom Metazoa; phylum Chordata; class Actinopteri; order Syngnathiformes; family Syngnathidae; genus Doryrhamphus; species Doryrhamphus excisus. The sequence continues at coordinate 9,247,273 of NC_080488.1, read as the reverse complement.
CGTGCATTTTCGCATGATGAATCGTTCATCAACGCTAAAAGATAACAATGAAAACTAGAAAATTCCCGTGGAAATTTTGATGGGCTTGCCACCTGTGCTGTGAACCTCGGGCCAGGTGCGCCAAGGGCTACCGTGCTAGCACCTAGCAAGACAGCCTCAAGTACCGAAAAGGTTGATGCAGTCCCATAGTGTCCCCACATCATGCCATGTGTCTATTTGCCTTTAGAAATGAGTAAATTAGCTAAAATGCTAACATGCTAACAGTCATCATGCTAGCACCTAGCAAGAGGGCCTCAAGTTTAGAAAGTGCCAAGGTTGTCCTATAACCTTCCTACATCATGCCATGTGTCTATTTGCCTTTAGAAATGAGTAAATTAGCTAAAATACTAACATGCTAACAGTCATCATGCTAGCACCTAGCAAGAGGGCCTCAAGTTTAGAAAGTGCCAAGGTTGTCCTATAACCTTCCTACATCATGCCATGTGTCTATTTGCCTTTAGAAATGAGTAAATTAGCTAAAAAGCTAACATGCTAACAGTCATCATGCTAGCACCTAGCAAGAGGGCCTCAAGTTTAGAAAGTGCCAAGGTTGTCCTATAACCTTCCTACATCATGCCATGTATGTATTTGCCTTTAGACATGAGTAAATTAGCTTAAATGCTAACATGCTAATAATTAGCATTTAGCCACAGGGAGAGTTGAGATGTTTATCTCAAAAATGATCCGTCAATCACGTTTCTACGTGGCCGTATGGCTGAGCTACAAGGCTGTGAAAAGTCTGTAAATTCTCGTTTTCCCTGGAATGTGGCTGTTCTAAAAATAGAACAGGTGTATCTAATCTAGTGGCCCATTTTTGAACGTTTTGGTGAATAGCGTCGCCATGGTTACACAAAACGTTCCAAAAAATAAATACCGCTGTAGTCCTGAGCGCCAGGATTCCGGCGGTGTAACATGTGTGGGGGTCCTTCTTGCGGTTTTGGCCGCATTACGCGCACAAAAATGGGAAGATTAAGATATTATAATAGCTAAACATCACAAGGAATAACAATATGGGCTTGCTCAGTAATGCAAGCCCCATAGACAGCTGCTTGTCTATGGGGCTTGCATTACTGAGCAAGCCCATAACAACATCTCAGCTGGTCTCGTACTGCCCATAGTACTACCAGGACATGAAATCACTTATTAACGAGCTGGTGTGTATATTATTTATGAGCGCCTTAAAACAAAAAACTCAAGCCACCCTTTGAGGACATCTGTTAAACACCCGTTTAACACCGTAGCATACATTTTTACGACCTAAAGACAATGAGCTGAGCACATTGAACTCATTACATGAATATTGATTAAAGTGTAAATTCTGGGTGGTGGTACCGTGAACACAAAAGAGCGTTAACGCAAACACTCGTCGTATAAATAGGTTCTAAAAGACTCTGGTAATAAGGAAACACAATGAGATGTTTGCAAATTGTATAGCACATCAACCGAGGCTGACGAGCCATGATTGGATGATTATAGCGCTTCTATTGGCTCTTATTGGTTGGTTTTGTCAACCAAAAACCAGTATGTGATATGGGAGAAATATTAATCTTTGTAAATGTTCTTGTAATATTTTGACTTTATTCCAATAACATGTGGATTATTTCCAATTGGATTATTTATTTATTTATTCCCAAAATACAGTATTATTTTCCCCCTAAGTACAACTTAATTTTGTTGGCTTCTCATCATATTGAGACTTAAAAAATGTCAACTCTATGCTATTAAAATTCCATAAATATTTCTTGCCAACTTTTTTTCTGTGGTAAAATTATTTTCCATTTCTGCTGTTCATCTATTTCTACTTTTTTCTTGTACATTTTCTTCTGGTAATATTCTGAATTTATTCATTATAAAAATGACAATTTTATTTTGTTTGGCTCTCATCATATTACCACTTAATTTTTTTTACTTTGATATTTCAGTTCTATGCTACTCAAATTACATTAATTTTTCCTCCTAATATTTTGAGTTTGTTCTCGTAAAAATGCAACGAAATCCAATCCAAATGTAATGGTAATATTTCATTTGAACATGCATCAGATTACAATTGAATGCATCACATAATCAGTTCACAGTTCCACATGTCAAAAAGGAGTAGGAAGAAGCAAAGCTTATTAAATCCCACCCCTCCATCTGGTACTTTTACAATCAGTAACTGTTACATTTGTTCACTTCCTGCTTTCCATAATACAGTTTAAGGTTTTAATAATTAATTTTGTACCAAAATTTAGCCATACATATTCAAGCAAAATGTAGAAACGATGATGGCACAACAGAAACAACACAAAAAGTGGTTGTTTGACTTGAAAATAAACATTATTTTATGAATGAACTATTTACCACAAACAGAAAACCAGTGTCGGAAGTAATGGTATTACGACTCGAGCTGCAACGATTAATCAAAGGTTAATAAATTACCCAATTAATCGACAACTATTTTTTTGCTTTCCATAATACAGTTTAAGCAGTTTAATACACTTTAAGGAGAAATATGATCTCAGGGAAGAACTACAACTGAAACACTTATATGCTAGGACTACGTTAAAAAGCCATAGCATTTCAGTATGTGGAATCAAACTATGGACTATATTGACAGTTACTATGGTACCCATTATGTCATTGTATGGTCATATCACCTTGTACTTCGGTATGAGGTGTATTATTAAAAAAAAACAAAAAAACAAAAAAAAACCTTAAACTGTATTATGGAAAGCAGGAAGTGAACAAATGTAACAGTTACTGATTGTAAAAATACCAGATGGAGGGGTAGGATTTAATAAGCTTTTGTTTCTTCCATTTAGAACGGTCTAAATGATATAGAAGCAACAGCATAACTACACGTACATGTTAAGTTTATATAATATTTCACTTGGTTTTACATGGCTGTAATCATCGCCTATTATGGAATACACAACATGAATGTATGGTTTACTGTGAATAATCAAGAGAACACTAGAACTCCAATATGCGTTGTTGAGAATTAATTCATTTTTATGTTCTTCCAACTCTCCTGTGCTGAGGTGAGCAGTGAAGCTGATCTACTTTGCTTATTATATCAACACCATGACATTAAAACTAGCTTATAATGCCATGTGCTGCAGAAGCTATCCTCAGGGCACAATGTAGCTGTGCCACACTGCATGGCAGTCGTCCAATCAACACAGCTGCTCATAGAAGCACAAGCAAACGGATTGTAAAGTACAATGGCTACACAAAAAGATATTTGTCTAACTACGCTCACTAGTGCCCAGATCGATGGGGGACTCGTAAGGACGTAATGTTATATCGGGTATATCGGCTCCATCTGCTGGATCTGGATTTTCACTGCATCGCTTGACCCAATGCAACCAGACTGTAACATCCAAAAGTAAGAATAAACGGTTGCACCAGTGTCTTACATCCAGGGCTGTTCTAGCTTTTTCCACTGAGGGCCACAAACTGAAAAAATGAAAGGATGCACTATACGGTATATTCCAATAATATTTGGACTTTATTCCCAAAATACAGTATTACAACCTTTTTCCCCAAAGTACAACTTAATTTTGTTAGTTTCTCATCATATTGCGACTTAAAAAATTTAAACTCTATGCTATTAAAATTGCATAAATATTTCCTTCTAACATTTTTCTCCAAATAATTTAACATTACTCTAGTAAAATAATTTTCCTTTTCCGCTATTTCTACTTTTTTCTTGTACATTTTCTTCTGGTAATATTATGAATTTATACAAATCTTTTTTTTTTTTTACCCATCATTTTTAAAAAATAAAAATGACAACTTTATTTTGTTTGCTTCTTGTCATATTATCCCTTTTTTTCCTTTGATATTTCAGTTCTATGCTACTCAAATTATATTAATTTTTCCTCCGAATATTTTGAGTTTGTTCTTATAAAAATGCAACTTTTTTAATCTAAATGTTTGAACATTACTTTCAATTTCTGCTGTGTATTTTTTTCTTGTAATATTATATTATTATAATATGATTATAATATTATATGATTATAATATTATTGTATTATATATATTTATTATCTGTAATATTGTAACTTTTTCCCCAACCTAATTTTCTTTTTCATAAAAATCATAATATACGTAATGAACACCTTTTTCTTTAATATTTCTAATTTATGCTACTAAAATGATGCAATTCTTCCTCATAATTTTATTATTATGATAATTTGCAACATTTTACTCTTCACATTTTGACTTTCTAAACTCACTGATGATTTGTACATTTTTGCAACTGTACATTTTTTACTTGTATTTTTAGAACGTAAAAAAAAAATAGTTATGTGTCATACTTTGACATTGAATGTCCCATGTTGTATTATTTACTTTTTTGCTATTTGTGGATTTGTAGCATCTTTGCAACAATAGCTGTCAGGTTGTAAATATCAGAGCTAAATATAAAATAGCAGGTGCCAGTTTAATTAGACGCAGGTTGGAGGTCTAACTCTGTGCTTAGGTAGGAGGTTCACCGCAGGTGTTCGGCGGGTTGTGGGATGGCAGAACATCAGTGATGCTCTCCCACAGGGGGGGGGGGGAAGCGGAGCTCAGCCCGACGCGCGGCGAGGGCAGAACCAAACGCCACTCACGTCTCTTGTGCTGCTGCGGTGCCAGCTTTTGGCCCGGATCCACCGAGAGTGGAACACGCATTAAATATTAACTTAATTGGTCTCGGCAGAGCCCGGCTAACATACGGCGAGCATCAGACGGAAATGTCACCGCTTCCCCAGAGCCCCCACGCACTTAAGATCAAAGACAATAACATTGGTTCTAATCTGCTGTAATTGGGAGATAAGAGATTGCATGGTACAGCAACCCGGGTGTGGTTTTGGTGTGCATGCATGCATGTATGTATGTTATTACGGCGGCTTGTCAGAGCAGCCGGGAATGAGACTTGAGAGAAAATGTCAGCGTCTCTTTGCATTCAATTGCTCCTTCTGCCACACAGCAGACAGCGGCAAAGATGTTTCCGTCTTGCTGTCACGAGTACATGCAATTTAATGACTGCAAAGTTGGCTGCATGTCTCGAAAAACAAGGTGCACAGCCTCGGCAGCGAGCAAACGCTGCCATTTTCCTCACGTATTGACGGCGTAACTGCTTGCTTTGCCACTCACACCGAACCCCGACTGCTTCTCTAGCACCCGTTACACACAACAATTAACAGCAGAAGTCTAATCATAAATGGTGCATTTTAAAGACAGTGATTAGTGATTAGGCTGAAACTCTCCGGGGAAGTTTAATCTCCACACAAAGTGGTTAATGTACTTGCTAAATGAACTGCTCCCTCCATAATAGCATCAAGAGCGGTGTGAAGTCGAAGATTACCCAAACAGTGTGGGCCACATTTTAAATCACTCACTAAAAAGTACAGAACCCTGGAGATGCTGCGGCTTAACCGCAGGGCCAGGTTGTGTGTGAGAGATGGCGAGCTAATGCACTCAAACGCGTCCGGGGAGATGCAGAGTATGGGGAGCACAAGTGCTGGAGTCAACAAGCTCAGATGTCCTTTTGCCGGCTTTGAGAGCACAAGAGAAGCCGAGCAAGAGACGAAGCAGACGGAGAGGAAAAAAGACCGGAAAAGTTTCCGTGCAAAACAGCAGTTATCCCACACGGGGCAGCAGAGGTCAACGCAAGCGTCAAACTTGCAGGCAAAACAGTAGCGAGTAGAATATGCAAGAAGACGCTTATCATTACTGCCGCTTTGATAGCATGCAAAATAAAAAGATTCAAAAACTTTGTACGTAGCCTTGACTTCACCGAGTTTTTGTGAATATAAACACAACACCATGATACATAATAAGTCACTTTTGACTTGTGGCCTGCTGGCCAAAAAAAAAACAAAAAAAAAACCCAAAACAAACATTGAAAGTCTGACCTTGACTACAGTATCTCAGGTGACATTGCGATTCTTTAGAAAATGTCAGCAAACATTCAGTTGCAGCATCTACAAATATATCTTCCTGGACTTGATGTCATATAAAATGGGAGAAACATTCATCAACATCCGTAAATGTCAAAACCGAGCTGGCCTGAGCTCTTCTGGGATGCGTCAACACCGAGTACATATTATGCTAGCTACATCTGATGATGCAGGTGTTGATACCCCATTGCATCATGGGTAACTTTGGGTCAGCGCCATTAATGTTGAAGCAATATGCTGCCATTCAAACGTACTACAGTCGTTCCTTGACATTTTGTTGTTCAAATTTTGCAGCTTCACTTGAACACAACATGAATATTAATCGCTAATAATAAGCAACACAAGTTTTATTAATTGATTCATTTTCTATGCTTATCCTCATGAGGGTCGCGGGGGGTGCTAGAGCCTATCCCAACTGTCTTCAGACGAGAGGCGGGGTACACCCTGGACTGGTGGCCAGCCAATCACAGGGCGCATATAGACAAACAACCATTCACACTCACATTCATACCTATGGACAATTTGGAGTCGCTAATTAACCTAGCATGTTTTTGGAATGTGGAAGGAAACCCACACATGCACAGGGAGAACATGCAAACTCCACGCAGAGATGGCTGAGGGTGGAATTGAACCCGGGTCTCCTAGCTGTGAGTCTCCTCCTAACCACTCGACCACTGTGCAGCCAAGCACAAGTCTTATTTATGTCTCAAATGCCTTATTTGCTTTTATCTTTATGTACTGTATATATATGGTAATGCAGTGTAAAGGTGACTATAGGGTTGTTATTTCATGTCTATAGGGCTCTAATTATTTAAAAGGTCGTAAACAGTTTTTTTTAATGCTACAACTGGTCTTATTTATGTCTCAAATGACTTATTTACTTTTATCTTTATGTACTGTATATATATGGTAATGCAGTGTAAAGGTGACTATAGGGTTGTTATTTCATGTCTATAGGGCTCTAATTATTTAAAAGGTTGTAAACAGTTTTTTTTTATGCTACAACTGAGAAAATATCCCATTAATAGCATAGCATAGCCACAACTTAAACAGTGTAGTCATTCCGGTGTTTGTTTTTGCTGCTACCAATATGACAAACAAGAGTATATGCTATATATATATATGCTATATTGACGGTTACTATGGTATCGATTATGTCATTGCATGGTCATATCCCTCATACTTCGGTACATGACAAAAAAAAACAAAACAAAAAAAAAACCCTTAAACTGTATTATGGAAAGCAGGAAGTGAACAAATGTAACAGTGGTGGAATTGAACTTGGGTCTTCTAGCTGTGGGGCCTGTGCGCTATCCACTCAAAAAAAAAACAACCTTAAACTGTATTATGGAAAGCAGGAAGTGAACAAATGTAACAGTGGTGGAATTGAACTTGGGTCTTCTAGCTGTGGGGCCTGTGCGCTATCCACTCGGTTACTGTACTCGATTAATCTTTTTTTTTTTCATTTAAATATGTAGCTACCTTGTGATTGCTTTGCTATTGGCTGGCAACCATTCCAGGATGTTCCCCCACCTCTCGCCCCAAGTCAGCTGGGATAGGCTCCAGCATAACACCTTAACCCCTATTGAGGATAAGCAGTATTGAATATGGATGGATATCCTGTGAAAACAAAAAAAAAAACCCTTAAACTGTATTATGGAAAGCAGGAAGTGAACAAATGTAACAGTTACTGATTGTAAAAGTACCAGATGGAGGGGTAGGATTTAATAAGCTTTGCTTCTTCCTACTCCTTTTGGACATGTGGAACTGTGAACTGATTATGTGATGCATTCAAATGTAATCTGATGCATGTTCAAATGAAATAAAACCATTACTATTACCATAATATTGTATACTATTGCAAGATTACCATTGCGTTGGCCCCAGGCTCACCTGACCAGGTTAAATATTGCCTGAAGATGTTTTAGAACAGCCATATTTGGCTATTTTTAGTAATACGTATAAAGTACCATCCTAGATTGGACACAAATATAAAACAATATTGACAAAAGAATTCGAAATGGAGCATCATTGTTATTTTTAGAATCAGGCTTACCCACTTATTTGTAATTGAGACCATAACTAGCTTGTGATTAGGTTTCATCCATCAGTAATTGTCAGTAACAATGCAGAGGATGTAAGTTCTTAGTAATGACTTCCATCTTATGCCTGAGCAGCCTGAGCATGCCTCTCATGCGCCTCCACCTTGTATCGCACATCCCACCCCTGCCCGTAGATTTCGTCGGTGGCGGTCATGTGGACAATGAGGTTGGCCATTACAGCCAATAAAAGTGGACTCGAGTGGGAAATGGTACTTGGAACTGTGGGTGGTGTTCGGATGAAGAGGAGCGGCCCGGAGAGAGAACGAGCACAGGGGTTGCCGGGAGAAGACTGGGACAGGCTCTCCTTTTAATTTACTAATTAAGCATGCAAATGAAATCTTAACCGACTACTCAGAGGCAGCCCCTGGGGAGGGAGGAAGGCATTAGTGCTTGATTATACGCCGTCCACGTGGACGGCAGGGAAGAGAGGGGGGGGGGGAGTATGGAGTTGAACAAAGCATGTTGGCCCCGCAGTAGCTGAAAAGAACATGAAAAGAACGATACAACTCTGGAGGCTAGCGCACAAATACACAACTAATGACTGTATACTGTGATTAACAAGGACACATGCATATATTTTCATATTCATAATTCAACACCGGGCTGGAGCTGGTCATCGGTTTGAGACCTAAAACCTTGCTTTTTAATGCACGGGACTAGACACACACAAACTAAAAAAGCACATCTAAAAACCTCAGGTAGGAATTAACAAGAAGAAACGGATGTTTCCAGAAAATGATAAAAAGTGGAAAAAGTGGGCTAATAAATTGACAATAAAAGCATAAATAATGCGGATTTCAGAATACAACAGATGGAATGATACAGCACTCTACAAGAAGCAATGAAGTCTGTAAAATTAAATAATAATAAAAAAAAAATCTAAAAATTGTTACAACTATAATGATGAAAATAGTAATATTATTGATGATTATAATGATGGTAATAATGATAAAGATTATAACAATTATGTCCACTTTTACAATCAGTAACTGTTACATTTGTTCAGTACAGTTTAAGGTTTTTTTTGTATACAATGACATAATCGGTACCATAGTAACCGTCAATATACTAGTATATATTACTCTTGTTTGTCATATTTGTAGCAGCAAAAACAAACATCGGAATGACTACACTGTTTAAGTTGTGGCTATGCAGTTTATCCTTATTTATCAATGGGATATTTTCTCAGTTGTAGCATTAAAAAAAATGTTTAGGACCTTCTAAATAATTAGAGCCCTATAGACATGAAATAACAACCCTATAGTCACCTTTACACTGCATTACCATATATAGTACAGTACATAAAGATAAAAGTAAATAAGCCATTTGAGACATAAATAAGACTCGTGCTGGGCTGCACGGCGGTCGAGTGGTTAGCATGCAGATCTCACAGCTAGGAGACCCGGGTTCAATTCCACCCTCGGGGCATCTCTGTGTGGAGTTTGCATGTTCTCCCCGTGCATGCGTGGGTTTTCTCCGGGTACTCCGGTTTCCTCCCACATTCCAAAAACATGCTAGGTTAATTAGCGACTCCAAATTGTCCATAGGTATGAATGTGAGTGTGAATGGTTGTTTGTCTATATGTGCCCTGTGATTGGCTGGCGACCAGTCCAGGGTGTACCCCACCTCTTGCCCAAAGACAGCTGGGATAGGCTCCAGCACTACCGTGACCCATGTGAGGAAAAGCAGTAGAAAATGAATGAATGAATTATCACAATAATGATAATATAAAATATTATTATTAATATATAATAATATAATAATAACAGGGGAAAACAAGGGGGTAGGCATTTACAAGCTTTTGCTTCAGCCTACTCCTTTTGGGTTGTGATCAGATAGTTGAATACAAATGTAAATAATGGAAAGTTATATTATTATTGATGTAAACAATGCACTGTAATATTTCATATATTTGCCCCCCCCCCCAAAAAACAACAAAAAAACACCATGGGAGCTCCTTGTGGTTGTTCCGATGGCCAGTACTGCTTTTCCACGCTACAAATATGTCCTCCTGTTTAGCTTCCAATGAAATTAATTTCACTCAACTTACTACAAACAACAAATATAATATACAAAATATGGAAATCTTGTCACACTTGGCACCCCCACAGCCTATTTGTCATACCATGAGCACCCTCTCATTCATACGTGTTGATCATTTTCCAAAAGTAGAATATAGCACAATTGTGATTGATTGTGGCACAGCTGTTCCACAGGTTATTGTCTCTCTGGGGGGAAACCAGTTGTAGAGCACGCGTTCCATTTTATTTATTGTCGGGCTTAATATGAAATGACTGAGAATACACTATGTACTTAGCATCTTGGAAATTAAATGTACGCTCTCCAATTTGCTGGCATCAAGCAACGTATCTGGCTGCTAAGTAGAATATGAGTATTATGATTCATAAAACATCAATTACAGTGAGGACAGTAGATGCCAGCATTTTGCAGGAGGTTATTTTTCAGCACATGGCGGAAACCGTAGACCCCTTATACATTTAAACTTCACATTTTGTAGTGACCTTTTATTGTAGCCAACCCCTGTGAGGTGACTGAATAGAGAAGTGTTGCATTTATACTTATGTTTGCTTCACTGTGAGTTACAAGGCTGACAAAACCATGGTGTGTTCAAGGAGCTCTGACATCTCTAAACCACTATCAATGAAGCATAAGATATTAATTCATTTTCTACCACTTATCCTCACAAGGTGCTGGAGCCTATGCCAGCTGTCTTCCAGCGAGAGGCGGGGTACACGCTGGACTGGTGGCCAGCCAATCACAGGGCACATATAGACAAACAACCATTCACACTCACATTCATACCTATGGATAATTTGGAGTCGCAAGTCAAGGAAACCAGAATAGTCATGCAAGAAGAGAACTCCAAACAGAGATGGCTGAGAGTGGAATTTAACTGTGGTCTCCTAGCTGCGAGGCCTGCATGCTAACCACTCATTCACCGTGCAGCCACATAAAGATATAAACATAAAAAATTGTGGGCTTTCTGACAGCGGCCTATATGTATAGGTCAGGGGTTGGCAACCTTTACTATCAAAACAGCCATTTTACCCCCTCGCTCACTAAAGAAAAATAAACTTGAGCCGCAAAACATAATTTCAAAACATCTTATAAATCTATGTAGATAAAAATATTGTATTGTAAGGTTTAATCTTAAAGTTTTAACAGCAGAATCCAATTAATAGAAGTGCAGTGTTCATGTGTGATGGATGCCAACTCATTTTGACTGACTGATTTTGAGGATATTTTGGGGTATCAAAGTACTTCAGGGGAGAAAAAGTAGAGTTTTTCGTGTACAGGGTCTCAGAGAAAGTCTTTTTTTTTCAAAACTAATTACAAAGATGCGTATATTTCCCATTCAGGTGTTAAAATAATACTTTGCATTGCGATGAGAGTCACAACAAAGAGGCTGAAGAGCCACATACGACTCTGGAGCCGTGGGTTGCTGTATATTTTACTTGTATTATCACATATTTATATTTATGATTGATGTGATTTTTGGATTGAAAAAAAAATGTGTGCGACCATTAGGGTGCATCATATTTGAATGGGAAATTTTAAATTCATAATATCAATTTGGCTGGCACTCCATTTTTTTTTCTAATGAACATAAAAATGTCTTTTGCAAAGTTTTGAGGAAATCCATTGACATTTAGGGGTGCCACCTCACACATAAACTTTTGTAAAATTTCGGAAAATGTGCAATTTCTAGTTTAATTCCCCAAAAGTTGACCTGGAAATGTTGAGTACAATGAACTTCTATACAGCATCATTTTCTATAGGGTCATCAAAGGGGGCCTAGACCAAAGACCAAGCTGCGACTGCTAGTCTAAAAGGAACTAGTTGTTAAAATAATAAATGTAAAAAATAAAAAAATGAAATAAATAATAAATGGACAAGTATATATCAGATTATGTAGGACTACAGTACCACTCTCAATAAATATGAGGCATTAGTAATACTGTCTATTCTATATTACTGTTGTTGATGTTATGCTTGCTCAGCTATTAGCTAACTGTCATTAGCGAACTGTAGCTAGCTAATGTTAGCTACAGTAGAGGCAATGAGCACTAAACAGTGCCTAAAATAATAAATTGACAAGTGTATATCAGATTATGTAGGACTACAGTACCACTCTCAATAAATATGAGGTATCAGTAATACTGTCTACTCTATATTACTGTTGTTGATGTTATGCTTGCTCAGCTATTAGCTAACTGTCATTAGCGAACTGTAGCTAGCTAATGTTAGCTACAGTAGAGGCAATGGGCACTAAATACCTATAAACATGACTACAAATCATTCAAATTACAAAGACAAAACCGGAAATTTGCTAGTAATATGTAATAGGAGTATAATCTCCATGGCGACCATTGAACTGTTCATCACTTTATTCCACAAAAACAAAAAATGTATGGTGGCACCCCTAAATAATCATGTATTGGAAAAATATTTTGTATGTATTGTTTCTACATATATTAGAATACTTTTAGTACCCAGCTATATCAAAATTCAATAATTGTGTTTTTTGATGCACCCATGAATGCTGATCATGAATATACGTATAATTCGTAATAATGGTCCAAAGCGGCACGGTGTACCTTCAAGACGTCCTGCGTGTCGTCCATGCAGTAGACCCTGATGTTGTACTCCAGCGTGGAGCAATAGGCGTCGGAGAAGAGCACCAGCCTCAGGCGCTTGGCGGCACCCATGTGCAGGGACTCTCCCACCAGGGCGAAGGTGCCCAGCTGCTCGGAAAACAGCTGGCACGTCTCGGCCTCGAGCTGGCAGTAATAGGGATCTGATGCCAGTTCCTCCCCCATCAGCAGGACGTCCTGGAGAGAAGTATAAGTGAAAAGTTAAGCATCCAATTTATTTCAGACGGTAGGTTTGTTTTAGGGGGGGGGGGGTTGTGATGTTGTAAAAAGATCAAACTGTCGTGTTGTGTTTTCATAGTAAGATCTAGCAGATCTAAAAAGGTAATGTGATGTAATATTCTCCATTTGCAGCAAAAGAAATACCTTCTTCTTGCCTCACGCTCCCTTTCCAGCGTATTCACACAGGATTAAGAAACGCCTCCTATAGAATAACATCAATTCTCTTAATAATGCATGGATGTGCTTCTCCGCTTGATATGAAAGGAGACTCGACTGGAATCCTGGTATGACGAGATGGTTCGAAAGAAAGGATTTGTAAACATTGGAGTTTCTTTCAGCTTCAGAAGTTCAAAGACTTTAAAGCAGGGGTCTCAAACACGCGGCCCGCGGGCCAAATGTGGCCCGCAGGACACTAGTTTGAGGCCCCCGCCTTGATATGAAAGTTTAATGTGCGGAACTTTGATATGGATGCTGTATGGTATCATGTACCCAGAAAAAATTATTACGTTTGATTAATGTTTTAATGTTCATGTTAAAGGTTAAATAACTGTTAATAGTTATCCTCCCTATCCGTGTGGAAGTGGTAAGTTTTTGGCTATTCAAGTTTAAAGGAAATAACTTGAAGGCTACCGTTTAGGTCGCTAGTTTGTCGTCTAGTTTGCGAGTTAGCATGTGTCTCAAGACCCTGCAGTTGCGCAATATGTTGTAAATAAAAAGAGTATAAATGTGACTATAGTCGTGTTTTGTCATGTCTACAGGGCTCTAATAATGCTTTGTTCATTTTAATCTGAAAAAAATAATTTGTCTACCCACCAACTATATGTGGTTTCTTAAGTTTTTATTATTTGTCGTTTTATTATTATTATTATATTTATTTATTACTGATTGATTGTCTTTATTCTTGATTTGTTTATTTATTTTTCATCTTATTTTGTGTAGAAAAATAAAAAGTAAGATATTTGAGAACAGTGGAATGTTTTATCAGAGCTTTTATTGTAGAAAATTTTAATTTTTTTAATTTTTTTTTGTTTTTAATGAATGCGTTTTTTTGTTTTTTTTTGGAAAACCTGATGCGGCTCAGTCTCACCCAGACCCGAGCTCCAGTGGCCCCCAAGTAAATTAACTTTGAGACCCCTGCTTTAAAGCAACTTTATCTTTTCACTGACAAAACAACACCATCACCTGATGGAGCGTTAAAGAAACGACAATGAGATAACAGATGCACCAGAATTAACTGGTACTCATTTTTCAAGGGGGAGGGAGGATGGATTTTAAAATGTCAAAAGCAGCAGCTGCACCACAACAGCACCTCCCGTAATAATAATAATAACGGGAGACTAAACAACAACTATCACAGATCAGGACTGCTTTTATGACAACACTGTTCTCTATGCTAATTAGATGAGGACAAATTAGACTCAAGGTGACAATGTTTTCTCTGGAAACTCCATCACGCCGAGTTGACTGTCTCTTCCGTCTCTTAACATTGGCCGCATCAAGCCGAGGCGAGCGTTATGGCTGCCAAAACGCCGTGATCGATGGAACCGCACACCATCTCCATCAATGGAATTAGTATCGACACGATTCATTTGCTATGCAACCGCAATGGAGTCTCACTTTTTCATCATCTTAATATTTCCTCGAGGTGTGGGGATGGCTCAATTACGCCGCTGAGTGCTCGCTCTAAGAGCAATTCATTTCTTCCGGATCCATTTTCACTATCTCTCCTTAGTCCTCATTCAAAAACGCCAGTCGTGATATTCACCGTTCTGCGTCCAACCGTAGCTTTCTCCCTTATGCACTTAGGTTAAATGTGGTCTTAAGTGATGATTAAAAGTGCAGGTCAAACTCTTGCCTCAGACAAGCTCAACAGGGTGAATTATTAATACCCAATCGAACATGAAAGAAGACCTCCTATAACACCCCCGAAGCCCACCAGCAGTCTTTTCCAATCTGTCTGCATTGCCGAGATGAGTACACAGCCCCAAAGCATGATTGTTCGCTCGTGTGTTTGGTTATAGATGCTCAAAAGTTCCGAGCAACTCCATCCTCTTGCCCACTTGCAGGGGTGATTACTTTTGAATTTCATGCACACACACACACGGGGAGGGAACTCCACCTCCGACTGTAATTGGAAGCAGAAAGATCCAAGGAGTACTTTGAAGAAAACTAGTTTCTGCTTTGACAAATATGTTGCCTGGCAACTATTGAACTGGAAAGAGGCGGTGTTTTCTTGTGATGAAGAGCAAGACATTTAAACCTATTTAAGACCTTTGCACATTTTTTTTTTTGTGGCATTTTTGCATGCTAACTCACCTCCCAAGCACCTTCATAGTTCTGCTTCTTCAAGCGAACGGCCCAGTTATCGAGGCATGCGTCAGAGCAGTGGTCCATGCTCAGGATAACGGGCCGACTCAGAACCACCCCGGGAGGCCCGCAACTCACAACAGGGCTGAGCAGGGTCTGGCAACCGGCCAGGGGTAACCTACACCAGGGAGGGAATAGAAAGGGAGGCATGAATCATAATGAAGAGCTTTGACTGGAGTTATTAGAGTGAATATACTGGTCCCTTTAAGAAAGGAAGGATGTGACACCGTCACCTCTAAATGAGCTGGCTGCATAATGAAGGCCTGCTGGACGTGGCTGCCAGACAATGTCACACATGGACGGCGTGCAACAGTGACTGGAACGCAGCGGGGTAGATAAACAGTGTTTTCACAAACAATTCATTTGACTTAAAGCGGGCACACGCTGGTAAAAGCCAGAGTTATTTATTTACGTCTCTTCTTCACAGCGCCGGCATGGGCTCTAAAAAGACCTCCATGATGGAGCAGCAGAACATCAAAACAAAGAGGCAGTGCTTACAGTTTTTCTCGATTGTTTAAACACATTTTCTGAAAGGATGCCTCATATTCTCAGAAAAAAATATTTTTTGGTTTACACGGTGCATTTGACAAGACAGCAAGACTGCTGTTACGTCAGTCACTTATGCATCAGGGGTAGCACGACCTCTTTTTTTCCTTGAAATGTTTTATTCCACGAAGTCATCATAAAACATGCATGCTACTTACAATATAAGAATTTTTTTTTAGTTTTTTCTCGATTGTTTAAACACATTTTCTGAAAGGATGCGTCATATTCTCAGAACTCTACACAGAAATCAAAAAAATCACTCACACATTTCTGAAAACCCCTCAATTCTCCTGAATTTTGCAAATTTGTCTTGTCACATACGCGGTGCATTTGACAAGACAACATTGTGCAGGCTGCTGTTACGTCAGTCACTTATTCATCAGGGGTAGCACAACCTCTTTTTTCCTTGAAATGTTTTATTCCATGAAGTCATCATAAAACAGGCGTGCTACTTACAATATAATAATTTTTTTTTAGTTTTTTCTCGATTGTTTAAACACATTTTCTGAAAGGATGCCTCATATTCTCAGAACTCAGAAAAAATATTTTTTTGTTTTTTTTGTATTTTTTTTGACTCGCCTCTATTTCGCTTTGTATCTAAAGTTATTTTGCAAATTTGTCTTGTCACATACGCGGTGCATTTGACAAGACAGCAAGACTGCAGTTACGTGAGTCACTTATGCATCAGGGGTAGCATCACCTCTTTTTTTCCTTGAAATGTTTTATTCCATGAAGTCATCATAAAACAGGCGTGCTACTTACAATATAAGAATTTTGTTACAGTTTTTCTCGAGATATATATATATATATATATATATATATATATTGTATTTTTTTGACTGGCCTCTATTTCGCTTTGTATTAATTGTAAGTTATTTTGCAAATTTGTCTTGTCACATACGCGGTGCATTTGACAAGACAACATTGTGCAGGCTGCTGTTACGTCAGTCACTTATTCATCAGGGGTATCACAACCTCTTTTTTCCTTGAAATGTTTTATTCCATGAAGTCATCATAAAACAGGCGTGCTACTTACAATATAATAATTTTTTTTTAGTTTTTTCTCGATTGTTTAAACACATTTTCTGAAAGGATGCCTCATATTCTCAGAACTCAGAAAAAAATATTTTTTGTATTTTTTTTGTATTTTTTTGACTCGCCTCTATTTCGCTTTGTATTAATTGTAAGTTATTTTGCAAATTTGTCTTGTCACATACGCGGTGCATTTGACAAGACAACGCTGTGCAGGCTGCTGTTACGTCAGTCACTTATGCATCAGGGGTAGCACAACCTCTTTTTTCCTTGAAATGTTTTCTTCCATGAAGTCATCATAAAACAGGCGTGCTACTTACAATATAAGAATTTTGTTAATTGAAAAAAGTGTGTTGTAGATCTGCAGTCTGAGTGTAAAGCAGGAATTGTGCTTCTAGTTTAGCAGACTTGGTTCATGGAGTTGGTGCGTTGGTTATATGTTGTGGTCATTGTGTCTCAGGCATCACAAATTGTGTGTAAACAATCGAGGAAAACGGTAAAAGACCCACCTTAAATCCTCCTTCTTCTGAACTGTGAGGTAAATCTCATAGATCTTGCCTCTGGGGATGGCTTCAGGAGGAATGAGTAGACTGATTCCTAATGCAAATAACCAAAAGAAAGAGAGAGAGAGAATGGGGGTTAGGTTAGATGGGGGCTCATTTGTTCAAACTGAACTGCGCTTTTGTCATCTCGCACAGACAGGTTTGCCCGCTCGACAAAACTGCACGGTTGCGCAAACAGCAAAACAAATCTACTGTGAAGGTCAGAGGCACTCGGGTACAGTCGATGCAAATCTCTGCGCCGGAAGCCGAGGTGGCGCGCCGTCTCATGTGGGTGACAATTAGCTGAGACAAAAGCGTGAGCTGCATTGCAGTTTTAATGTTTTCTGTCTGCCTCAAAGTGGATAATTGAGACTGGGAAAATTCACACGTCCCCCACAAGAGAGAGGAAACACACCTCTGAGAGGGTGAGGTGGGGGGGTCGCTGAGCATTGTGGCGTTTGTGCTGGGATTCTGAAGCCACAATTACTCACTTAGGATTCTATTTAAAGCGTGATGATATGACACAAATGTAAAAGTCAGTCGAATCAAGCGAGTCTGCTTTAAGAATCTATAAACTCCATTTCCCGTGTGCATGAACTAAATAAGCTCCAGGCAAAAAATAGGTTCAAGTATATTCAGCTCTCCTCTGACTCAATGCATGCAAGTTTAGATTGTGTTTCCGTATCCAAAAGGAGATGATGCATTGTATAGTCCACATGGCTGCAAGTTTTTCCCCATGCATAAAACATTAAGTTAAAACAAAGGCAACCAGAGTGCACAACATCTGTCACGTGTGAATTTCGTGAGTGAACAGCCGGGGTCCTAACATCTAAAATAAGATTTCAGAAACGCAATCCCTAAAGAAACATGGCACAGTAGGATCATCCATGCTAAAATGAAATAAAAATGAAAAAATGACTGTAGAACAGGGGTTTCAAACACGCGGCCCGCGGGCCAAATGTGGCGCGCAGGACACTAATTTGAGGCCCCCCACCTTGATATGAAAGTTTAATGTTAGTGCGGCCCACGCTGTATGGTATCATGTACCCAGAAAAAATTATTACGTTTGATTAATGTTCATGTTAAAAGTTAAATAACTGTTAATAGTTATCCTCCCTATCCGTGTGGAAGTGGTAAGTTTTTGGCTATTTAAGTTTAAAGGAAATAACTTGAAGGCTACCGTTTAGGTCGCTAGCTCTCTAGTTGGCGAGTTAGCATGTGTCTCAAGACCCTGCAGTTGCGTAATATGTTGTAAATAAAAAGAGTATAAATGTGACTATAGTCGTGTTTTGTCATGTCTACAGGGCTCTAATAATGCTTTGTTCATTTTAATCTGAAAAAAAATAATTTGTCTACCCACCAACTATATGTGGTTTCTTAAGTTTTTATTATTTGCCGTTTTATTATTATTATTATATTTATTACTGATTGATTGATTTTCTTTATTCTCAATTTGTTTATTTATTTTTCATCTTAATTTGTGTTCAATAATTATTCTTTTTAAAATTAATTTAATAATAATAATAATTATATAATAATAATAATACAAAATAAAAATTAAAACAAGTGTTCAATATCCCAATGCATTAAATAACAATAGACTATTTTATCACTGATTTACCCCCAAATCAATCAAGGGAATTTAGTCAAACGACAATGCAAACGAGTCGTCATATAAAACAATCAGCACTTAGCCGGTGAGGTTAAGTGCCCCTTTGGGGGTCGCCACAGCAAATCAATCTCCATGTAATGTTCCTCTGATGTACTTGTTCCTGATCCTATCCATCCTGGTCACTCCCAATGAGAACCTCTGCATTCTCATTTCTGCGACCTCCACTTCTGCTTCCTGTCTTTTCCTCAGTGGCACTGTTGTCTCTAGACCAAACTATCTTGTTATCTTGTTCCAGACTCATCTTCAGAAACCCTTTCTTTGCTCTCTGTGTGAATTTAGCAGACATTCACCATCATGTAGTGATTCGCCAAACGTCGTCCTCACTGAAGTGCCTACTTGGAATAATTTGTTCTCGGTTTTGTTCTTGGAATCTTTCCGAGTACATTGCATTAAGTAAATTGTCTTCATTCTATTCTTAATGCGATTCTTAATGCGGTATTTGCACCCTGCAGTCTCGTTATAGACCTTTGTTAAAGGTTATTGGAACTGAATGTACAGTTCTATAGAAACATTCACCATAGTTAGATTAGCGTTTTAGCAGTTCATCTTCACTAGCAGATAAACACATGTGGAATGTAACACATAGCTTTGATAGACATTTCAGAGGTGGACAAGGAAAGAAAAAAAAAATCTAGGCTGTATAATAATACAGTGGGTTGCCGTGGTTACACGTCATCTGTTAACGTGGTTTGCCGTCACCATGGTCACCAGGCGATGGAGGGACTCATATAGAACACACGCCGCAGTGTTACTGTGATGAGAAAGACGCATCTGATGGCAAAATAACTACATTTCTCTTTGCAAATTATCTCTAAAACTTCAGTTTCTATGCTGACGTTGCACTGAGTATAAACTGAGTACTCGTAGTAGTGACCGTATACAGTCGTCCCTCGCTACATGGCCATTAAAAACTGCATTATTGAATAAATAATAGTAGCCTAGTATTGGTCCAAAAACATTGAAGGACAAGTTATATGTAGTATTCTGGTCATTAGGTGTCAGTAAAATGACGGCTTGTCCGACATGACAGAGAGCAAAAAAGTTCTCCTTCGATTTTGTGTGGAAGTGGTAAATTTATGACTTCTTACTTTGTCCATCTACTGTAAAATACATCAATTGGAGAGGCTAACTAGTCAGCTATCAGTTATCAAAGGATAATAGGAGTATAAAGGTGACTATAGGGGTGTTATACCACGTTGACAGGGCTCTAATAATGTTACTACAAAATATCTCATTTATTCATAGTGAATTCTTCTTTGCACAAGTTCAGTTATAAGTGGGTGAGTTATGATATGATGTATTTTTTATGTACCCGCAACAGACAGGCGGCATCTGGCAGCTTTATCTACCTCTGCATGCACTATAAAATGTCGGCTAGTCAGTTGTTGGTGTGTAACTAATACTTTAAGTTTACTGTAAAATAAGTCAATTGGAGAGGCTAACTAGTCAGCTATCAGTTATCAAAGGATAATAGGAGTATAAAGGTGACTATAGGGGTGTTATACCACGTTGACAGGGCTCTAATAATGTTACTGCAAAATATCTCATTTATTCATATTGAATTCTTCTTTGCACTAGTTCAGTTATATGTGGGTGACTTATGATATGATGTGTTTTTATGTACCCACAACAGACAGGCAGCATCTGGCAGCTTTATCTACCTCTGCATGCACTATAAAATGTCGGCTAGTCAGTTGTTGGTGTGTAACTAATACTTTAAGTTTACTGTAAAGTAAGTCAATTGGAGAGGCTAACTAGTCAGCTGTCAGTTATCAAAGGATAATATGAGTATAAAGGTGACTATAGGGGTGTTATACCACATCGACAGGGCTCTAATAATGTTACTGCAAAATATCTCATTTATTCATATTGAATTCTTCTTTGCACAAGTTCAGTTATATGTGGGTGACTTATGATATGATGTATGTATTTTTTATGTACCCGCGAGAGGCAGCATCTGGCAGCTTTATCTACCTCTGCATGCACTATAAAATGTCGGCTAGTCAGTTGTTGGTGTGTAACTAATACATGTTAAACTGATCATGTTAAACATGATTGCTATTGCAACATTGGTTCTGTTGCTGCTGTGTTGTCTTATTGGTCAAAGATGGTGAATGCATCATATCGAAAAAGGATTGAAGGTTGATCCGTTGTTCAAGACCCATGTTTTCCAAGATGGCGCATGTGAAAGTGCAACAACTCACCAGTGTTGGGAATGGTCAGCCTCCCCCCGAGGAAGTTAAAGGTGCCGTAGGAAGTGTTGGCCACATCACGGGGCAGCGTTTTAAAATAGCTCTGAGCCGACAACCGGCTCACAAACTCTGAGGGATCCGAGTTGAGCTTTCCGTTGTGCAGAGTATGCGAGCCCTTGGGAAGCGGGTCCAGCAGAGGCCCGTTGGTCATGGAGAACTTGGCGGTGGTGTCGTGGCGGGAGCGTAGGGTGCCTTGATAACTCGTCGTTGTGGTGGTCAGATCGGGCTGGATGGTAAGTAAATGAGAATTCTCTGTTTGGATGATAAAAGACAAGGGGAGGTGGGATGAGTGGCGTGAGGAAGAATTGATAGCTTCCAGACAGACCTCACACTCTCTAATGCTGTCACAACACCAACACAACTGACAGAAAGACCAGAAAGACACATGGCGTTGAGAACAACACACACACACACTACACACACTACACAACACAAACACCCAAAGCCAGCTGATTCCCATACGCTCTTCTTCTATCTCAATCTGCTTCTTTAGCAGCCACACAATCAGTTCTGTACATCCAACGTTAGAAAATGTGTTGTTTTTCACACTGCAGCCCACCTCCATCTCCATCCAAGTCAGACAGTTGTATTTCTACGATTCAATAGTAAACCTCAAAGGCACACAAGCAAGGCAGTGAGAAAAAAAAAAATGGATGCAATTCTTGATAATGAGATGGCAAAACATGTCAGGCAGCCTAATGAACACACACACAACTCTTTCTTACACCGTTCACTGTGGACACATCCGTTTGTTTAGGACACACAGTACTACAGCCATGCTTCCAACAAGAGCTCACCCATGATACAGTTTGATCTGGCTTCAGGGTGTTTTCACATACAGTATAGTCAAACTAAATTCAGTTCTAATAGATTGTATCTAAACTACATCAGGGGTGCGTGTTACGTCCATCGGCATTGGTTAAAGCTCATGTGGAAACATGCAAACTCCACACAGAGATAGCCGAGGGTGGAATTGAACCCTGTTCTCCTAGCTGTGAGGTCTGCGCGCTAACCACTCCTAGTATTAGTCCAAAAACATTGAAGGACAAGTTATATGTATTATTCGGGTCATTCGGTGTCAGTAACATGATGGCTTGTACGACATGACAGACTGCAAAAAAGTTGTCCTTCGATTTTGTGTGGAAGTGGTAATTTTATGACTTCTTATTTTGTCCTTCTATCCCACTCTGTTTACTTTAAGTTTACTGTAAAATAAGTCAATTGGAGAGGCTCACTCGTCAGCTATCAGTTATCAAAGGATAATAGGAGTATAAAGGTGACTATAGGGGTGTTATACCATGTTGACGGGGCTCTAATAATGTTACTACAAAATTCATTCATTCATTTTCTACCGCTTTTTCCTCACGAGGGTCGCGGGGGTGCTGGAGCCTATCCCATCTGTCTTCGGGCGAGAGGCGGGGTACACCCTGGACTGGTGGCCAGCCAATCACAGGGCACATATAGACAAACAACCATTCACACTCACATTCATACCTATGGACAATTTGGAGTCGCTAATTAACCTAGAATGTTTTTGGAATGTGGGAGAACGTGGGCTGAATGGCGGATGAGTGGTTAGCGTGTGGGCCTCACAGCTAGGAGACCCGCGTTCAATTCCACCCTTGGCCATCTCTGTGTGGAATTTGCATGCGTGTTTTTTTTTTTTACCACATTCCAAAAACATGCTAGGTTAATTAGCGACTCCAAATTATCAAATTAGGTATGAATGTGAGTGTGAATGGTTGTTTGTATATATGTGCCCTGTGATTGGCTGGCCACCAATCCAGAGTGTACCCCGCCTCTCGCCCGAAGACAGCTGGGATAGGCTCCAGCACCCCCGCTGGCCTTGTGTAAATAAGCAGTAGAAAATGAATGAATGATTACCAAAATTGTTGTCGATTAATTGGGAAATTGATTAACCTTTGATTAATCCTGCGACAGATCTACTTTTAAGTGACCTGTAGCTCCTGAAATGCACCAATAGTAGAACTTATTGGAAACGTGGCTGTAGAGTACATATCGATGACCAGTGCACCGTCACAGTGGGCAGACAGACCGATGGATGTTGAGAAGATGTTAAAACCAAGAATAGTGTCCTACTGCTGTGGGTGAGGGGCCTGCGTGGCCGAGGTGCCCACACACCTGGCTTACTGGGCTTGATGCCCATGGGCTGGAAGCCAGTAGTGAGAATGGAGGAGTCGGCCACGTCGGCATCCAAGCCTGCCTTCTTGCGCCGGTACACCAGAACGACGGTGATGAGCAGTAGGGTCAGACACAGTGCCACCGCAACCATGCCCACGTAGAGCGCCACGTCCTCCGCTCCGCTCACGGCTGAGAAGAAGAAAAACACAAGAAACGGTTTTACAAGCGAAAAGTTTCCCCCCTCGGGTGTAGAACGGCAATACCTGTGAGCTCCTGCATCGAGTTTTATTACCTGCTGTGCAAAGGTCTCAGTTCATTTAATCAAATACAATCGGTTACATCGTTTGGCGCTTGAACGCTGTTTGACATCCCCGAAGGTTTCACACAGAGTTAAGAGAATGCATTAGCAAATATTGCACAATTTAAATGGCTTGACTTTTATTTAAATTGGTCGACAATTCAAAAGAATACAGGTTCTCTCTTTGTTCTTCCCCTCATTTCTCGCCCTGGATAAATATTCATCATGCCTGCATGTTCTTCCTCCTCCTTTGTCTTCTTTTTCACCGTGTACAACCCCCCCCCAAGAGAGGAAGTGGGTTTGCTGATGAGATTCTAACACCGCTTATAGAATATACTCGTCTCTCCAAAGCATGCTAACCGTGTACACTATGGAGATACCCGACGCCCAGACAAACATCCGTGTGTTTGTGTGTTCTGCAGAAGAATGGGATTTGCTAAGGCTGTCTTTCCACAGTATGAGAATTTTAGTAGCGGGGGAGGAAGATGCTCGTGGGGCCTTTATGGAGGGTATTGTCCCAGGGAACCACGGGGGTGGAGCGAGCGCTGTCAAGTGAACACAGGCAAAAAAAAAAAAAAGGGGACACATTCAGTCGCGCTGAATGTTTTTGAAGGATGGAAAAACACGGGCAAAGGTTAAAATGTGGCTGACTGGCGTGTGCTGCTTTGACAACAAAAGACGACAAAAAGAGAAATAAAGACGGAATATGTGATTTGCTTTCCCAAAGATCTGAAAGGATTTGTATGGAAATCAGATAGATTATCGTCAGTTATGACACATTTTAATAACTATTTCCATGCTGCAATGTTTTTTTTTTTTTCTGTCCTGCTTCACAGGAACCCAAAGCGACATGCTGGAATCTCATTTCACAAGTTTTAATTGGTGTTAGTTAGCAAATCTCTGACACGACACAACAAAGTTAAGCAATGCTCCATTTGTCCACAAGAGGCGCCTAGATCCCAGAGGGAGGCTGACATCATCGCAGCAATAACCAATGAAATGCTTTGCTGTGATGCAGTCTAAATAGCTCATTCATTCATTCATTTTTGACCGCTTTTGCTCACGAGGGTCGCGGGGGGTGCTGGAGCCTATCCCAGCTGTCTTCGGGCGAGAGGCGGGGTACACCCTGGACCGGTCGCCAGCCAATCACAGGGCACATATAGACAAACAACCATTCACACTCACATCATAATTCTCACATCATAATACTATAATGTATATGTAGTGTATATTTTTGACATCAGTAATTCATCACAATCAGTGGCAGCTCAAAACTAATACAACTGTTTTTAAATGATGGTTCTCAACAGGTGGGTTGAGACCCAAACGTGGGTGGCGGATCCATTTTCTTCATTAGTTCATTTTCTACTGCTTATCCTCACAAGGGTGGGGGAGTGAAGGGGTGCTGGAGCCTATCCCAGCTGTCTTCGGGCAAGAGTCTTCGGGTACACCCTGGACTGGTCGCCAGCCAATCACAGGGCACATATAGACAAACAACCATTCACACTCAATTTGGACAATTTGGAGTCGCTAATTAACCTAGCATGTTTTTGGAATGTGGGAGAAAACCGTAGAAAATGCACGAACATGAACATGCAAACTCCACACAGAGATGGCCGAGGGTGGAATTGAACCCTGGTCTCCTATCGCAAAATAAGGTATTGTATCATTCATTCACTGCGAACATTATTTTTGTACACAACTCGTCGTTCAGACATTGTCAACACACAAAGGACATAATACCGAGCTTCAAAATAAAAGCACCATTTGGAGTTACATTAAAGATTTAGTGTGCAGAGTGTGGAATCCCATTAGAAAAGTTAGCCAGATTGTTACCAATAAATAAATGTGCTTTAGGATTTTAGAGTACACGGCTTAAGGTTTGTAGCTTGGATTAAAATTTTATATCATTTTACATCGTCATATTGTGATACATTCCCAAAATATTGTGATATATGCTAAGGTCCATATCGCCCAACCCGAGTAGAAATGATATTTTCCTTTGAAAAAATGTAAACATGCTATAAAACATTCCAACATTAAGTCAGGGTGCTTTAGTAAGCAGAATTAATATTGTGTACGACTCCCCTGAACTTGGGAGACTCCATCCGTATAGCTAGAAAATGACTCAAATCGCTGATAAAAATCATCTGCAATGGCAAAGAAAGCAGCCTTGCACGACTCCCGGGTTTCATCATGATTCTTTAATTTCATCTTTCATACCTCCTCATTCATCGAAAGCCTAAACAGGCTCAATAACGTTCATGTCTGCAGAAGTATTCACAGATTGGGATGCAGTTTAATAAACGATTCATCAGAAAAATCAACTTTAAGTCATTTTTCCACTGTCCATTCTTTCTGTAAGCTGTGGGCCTTCCCTTAAAACAGGGGTCTCAAACATGCGGCCCTCGCAAATTTGATATGGATGCTGTATGGTATCATGTACCCAGAAAAAATTATTACGTTTGATTAATGTTCATGTTAAAGGTTAAATAACTGTTAATAGTTATCCTCCCATCCGTGTGGAAGTGGTAAGTTTTTGGTTATTTAAGTTTAAAGGAAATAACTCGGAGGATACCGTTTAGGTCGCTAGCTCTCTAGTTTGTGAGTTAGCATGGGGGGGGGGGGGGGGGGGCTGATGCGGCCCAGTCTCAACCATGTTTGATTTCCGTGTTGGTACGGTATTGCATGTAACATACCAGTCAGTTTGTACTGTATCATTTCACAGGATGGAAGCGCCCAATTACATGCAATGGCTGCTCAATAACCCGTCATGGGGGCAAATCAAATGTCGCTTTGATGAAGAAACACTATTAAAGTGTCTCGTCTTTTACAATGACCATATAAAAATTATTCTCTATTAAATACATTTTTCATGACTATATTTGGGTCGGGAATGGATTAATTTGATTGGCACGATAGCTCTGTTTCCTTCATAACGAAAGCCGTATAACAAAATGCAAAATGTACAATATCTTCCCAGAAAAATGGTAGTGGGCCCAAATCCATATTGTCCTCTATTTTCACTTCCTGTAACGATCTGGTGTCCTAATACCTTTGTCCATACAACGCTTAAAAGGCATGCTCTCAAGGGACACGAGAGATACTTCCTCCAACTCTCATCTTCTCTCCTTAATCCCCGAGGAGGTACCGATGTTCTTGAACTGAAACACGCCTCGCCAAAACTCTCAGGTCCGAAAAGAAGAAATGAAGACGCCGCTCATTAAATCGAAGAAATCCAATTTGCCCAGGTGAGTCAAAGGCCAGAACCGGCTGTGATATTTGGACTTGGGAGTCTACCGAGACATGAGGAGACAATAGAATGACTGCCTGTCAGCTGACTCCTGATTGGATAAACATCGCCTCGGACCGGTCAGCTGTTTACTTTCTAAGGGCAAAGCAAAGGCACCGCGCAAACGTTTGATGCAAAGATCCAGTATCTCGTCCTACCCCTCCCCTCCCCTTCCCACACGTACCGGTCTCAAAGCCAAACAATGAAGTCAGTCAATCAAGTGAGGCTCGCTCTTCCTCCCCCGCTACGCTACGTCTTATCGGAGCATCGCTGAGTGAAGTTTTATCTGACCCACCAGGTGTCACCGCCAAACAATCCCCGGCGTTGCTCACTTCGAATCCTACCCGGCATCTGCTCTCCGGCTCCTCCTGGCTCTGCTCATTGATTTTCCTGATGGCGGCCAATAACGCAGAGGGCATTTATCACACTTTAATTAACATAGCTAATTAGGCTGTATAATTGGATGGGCTTTACATTCACCCGACACAGCCCAAACATGCCCACTCTCCCGCTGTGTGTCACTTTATCATTCATTTCTACTTCGTCTAATTCAGGGGTGGGCAAACTTTTTGACTCGCAAATTTTTGACAAAATTTACGGGGCGGGGGGGGCAGACTATATGTTTTACACGTAACAGTCCACCTGGTATTATTGTATCTGTAAAATTGTCATGCAATCTGCTATTATTATTTATTATTTTATATTTATATTTAAATATTTTAAAAATAATAAAATATTATAATAATTACAATAAAATTAACATAATAATTATTATATTATTATTATGTAAAATATGCAAATATAACAATAATATTATATATAATTAATATAATAATTAGCATTAATAAAATAATTATAATAATCATAATAGTTCTAATAATAATTATAATAATCTAATAATAATAATAATAATTATTATTATTATTATTATAATTATTATTATTATTATGTGCTTGTGTCCATTTTTTCAGGAGCACTTTGTAAACAACAGACCATGTCAAAAAACGAAATTGATAAAACCATCAAAAGGTTGGCTCAGGCCATGATGCCAGGTTGTATGTTGAGTTTAAATGAAATACTTTGGAAAGATTGGGTGGGCCGTATTCAAACACTTGGCGGGCCGGATGTGGCCCCCGGGCTCCAGTTTGCCAATTTTTATGACCTATATTGATAGCTCTTTCATTTGCAATATAGACTTGATGACTAAATAGATTGATATGTGCGTAGTTAAAAATCATTGATTTTTTTTCGAAATCAGTCAAAATGGATTTAGCGCCTTTTGGTTGCAAGCTCTTCATATAGTGGCTTGTGTGCGTCATTTGGAGACAAAACACCATTTTGACAAGAACGAAGACTGTTTTGGATGTAAAGTTTCATTTTGCAGGAGAATTGAGGGGTTTTCAGATTTCTGATTTTTGGATTTATGTGTAGAGTTCTGAAAATATGACGCATCCTTTCAGAAAATGTGTTTAAAAAAATCGAGAAAAACTGTAAGTTCAGCAGCTCAGATCGTTTCCAGGGCTGCTTGGTTAGAAATGCTTTGTTTTCAGACGTTCTCATAATTTATCTCCTCTAGCTCCTGTTGGAAGTTTGGACTCTTGTGGCATTGGAAGTCAGCACAATGTCCGCTCCTGTTATTCCTGTGCTCTCGTTCTCTTCCCAGCCGTGATAAATACAAACTTTGCAGCCCCCCTTGCGCCTCTTCCTGGGGTATTTATCATGAGCCCTGGGAATATATTTCATCCCATGGTCAGCCGGAGTCACCGGGTTGAAGATGAATCACAGCGGAGTTCTTCAGGTCAGGGATATGTGGCTACTAAAACTCTCAAAGTGAACGTGACTATTACTATCTCCACAATACAGTCATCCTATCCCTCAGCAAAAGCCCGGTGAATTATGGTCTGGAACAAATGTTCAACCATTTTTCATGCAGCCTCTGACCCCCTGCAGTGACAAACTAAATCATGACAAAAAACATCAGACCAAATGAAGCCTCAAAGCGTAGTCAGATTCTGACATCATACAGCAAATGAAGTTTATTTGCTTTCATCCCGATCATGAAACACATCCCTAATTCCCTGCACTCTTCCCGCTATCTTTTCAACACCCGTGTACCCTTTCGGCACACTGCCGACATCTTTATCATTTGCAGATTACGCTTATAGCTGCATGTCGTCTTTGGCTTTATGGAAATGATCCTACCCGGGTCACGTTTCTTTTGTTTGGGAGCGATGCAACACAAAGCTGCTTGCAGCACACTGATTGTCCTATATGAGTGTTTTTCAACCTTTTTTGAGCCCGCAGGACACTAGTTTGAGGCCCCCACCTTGATATGAAAGTTTAATGTTAGTGTGGCCCGCGCAAGTTTGATATGGATGCTGTATGGTATCATGTACCCAGAAAAAATTATTACGTTTGATTAATGTTCATGTTAAAGGTTAAATAACTGTTAATAGTTAACCTCCCTATCCGTGTGGAAGTGGTAAGTTTTTGGCTATTTAAGTTTAAAGGAAATAACTTGAAGGCTAGCGTTTAGGTCGCTAGCTCTCTAGTTTGCGCGCATCCATTTAGCCCAGGGGTCTCAAACATGCGGCCCGCGGGCCAATTGTGGCCCGCAGGACACCAGTTTTAGGCCCCCGCCTTGATATAAAAGTTTAATGTTAGTGCGGCCCGCGCAAGTTTGATATGGATGCTGTATGGTATCATGTACCCAGAAAAAATTATTACGTTTGATTAATGTTCATGTTAAAGGTTAAATAACTGTTAATAGTTATCCTCCCTATCCGTGTGGAAGTGGTAAGTTTTTGGCTATTTAAGTTTAAAGGAAATAACTTGAAGGCTACCGTTTAGGTCGCTAGCTCTCTAGTTTGCGCGCATCCATTTAGCCCGGGGGTCTCAAACATGCAGCCCGCGGGCCAAATGTGGCCCGCAGGACACCAGTTTGAGGCCCCCGCCTTGATATAAAAGTTTAATGTTAATGCGGCCCGCGCAAGTTTGATATGGATGCTGTATGGTATCATGTACCCAGAAAAAATTATTACGTTTGATTAATGTTCATGTTAAAGGTTAAATAACTGTTAATAGTTATCCTCCCTATTTGTGTGGAAGTGGTAAGTTTTTGGCTATTTAAGTTTAAAGGAAATAACTTGAAGGCTACCGTTTAGGTCGCTAGCTCTCTAGTTTGCGCGCATCCATTTAGCCCGGGGGTCTCAAACATGCAGCCCAAATGTGGCCCACAGGACACCAGTTTGAGGCCCCCGCCTTGATATGAAAGTTTAATGTTAGTGCGGCCTCCGCAAGTTTGATATGGATGCTGTATAGTATCATGTACCCAGAAAAAATTATTACGTTTGATTAATGTTCATGTTAAATAACTGTTAATAGTTATCCTCCCTATTTGTGTGGAAGTGGTAAGTTTTTGGCTATTTAAGTTTAAAGGAAATAACTTGAAGGCTACCGTTTAGGTCGCTAGCTCTCTAGTTTGCGCGCATCCATTTAGCCTGGGGGTCTCAAACATGCGGCCCGCGGGCCAAATGTGGCCCGCAGGACACCAGTTTGAGGCCCCCACCTTGATATGAAAGTTTAATATTAGTGCGGACCGCGCAAGTTTGATATGGATGCTGTATGGTATCATGTACCCAGAAAAAATTATTACGTTTGATTAATGTTCATGTTAAAGGTTAAATAACTGTTAATAGTTATCCTCCCTATCCGTGTGGAAGTGGTAAGTTTTTGGCTATTTAAGTTTAGAGGAAATAACTTGAAGGCTACCGTTTAGGTCGCTAGCTCTCTAGTTTGCGCGCATCCATTTAGCCCAGGGGTCTCAAACATGCGGCCCGCGGGCCAAATGTGGCCCGCAGGACACCAGTTTGAGGCCCCCGCCTTGATATAAAAGTTTAATGTTAGTGCGGCCTGCGCAAGTTTGATATGGATGCTGTATGGTATCATGTACCCAGAAAAAAATTATTACGTTTGATTAATGTTCATGTTAAAGGTTAAATAACTGTTAATAGTTATCCTCCCTATCCGTGTGGAAGTGGTAAGTTTTTGGCTATTTAAGTTTAAAGGAAATAATTTGAAGGCTACCGTTTAGGTCGCGAGCTCTCTAGTTTGCGCGCATCCATTTAGCCCAGGGGTCTCAAACATGTGGCCCGCAGGACACCGGTTTGAGGCCCCCGCCTTGATATAAAAGTTTAACGTTAGTGCGGCCCGCGCAAGTTTGATATGGATGCTGTATGGTATCATGTACCCAGAAAAAAATATTACGTTTGATTAATGTTCATGTTAAAGGTTAAATAACTGTTAATAGTTATCCTCCCTATTTGTGTGGAAGTGGTAAGTTTTTGGCTATTTAAGTTTAAAGGAAATAACTTGAAGGCTACCGTTTAGGTCGCTAGCTCTCTAGTTTGCGCGCATCCATTTAGCCCAGGGGACTCAAACATGCGGCCTGCGGGCCACACACCAGTTTGAGGCCCCCGCATTGATATGAAAGTTTAATGTTAGTGCGGCCCGCGCAAGTTTGATATGGATGCTGTATGGTATCATGTACCCAGAAAAAAAATATTACGTTTGATTAATGTTCATGTTAAAGGTTAAATAACTGTTAATAGTTATCCTCCCTATCCGTGTGGAAGTGGTAAGTTTTTGTTTTTTTTAAGCAAATGATGATTAATAAATCATTTAACACATGTTGTTTCTTGCCTAATGATGCCGATTAGAGATGTTTGGTATTCAGAGGACATGCTTTGTTGCAGAGGAAGGACCCACCAACAGTTGTGTTGTTAGATTACACCAAAAGAGAGTAGCCTCTTTGTATCAGAGGGGAGCGTTTCCATCTCAGCTAATAGCCTGCAGACACGCTTGTTGCTGACGAGTCAAAACCTTCTTTGCTATTTTTGCTTATTATCACACTTCACACAGATATCGTGTATGGGAATACGTCTGCTGGGAGCACATCGGCGGCCAGTGTAAATACAGACACTCTGCATGCGTGTTAGAAACAATGACTGGCCATCTTTGTGTACACGTCTTGTCTCTCTGGGGAGGAGCAGCTGACCTTTGATGATGGGCCCACTGATGCTTCCTGGTTCACTGCGCCAGCTAGACTTGCCAATCGAGCACACACACACACACACACATAGACACACAGCGCTTATGCATATGCAGTACACGTCCGCAGACAGTGTGCGGCCCTCAACACACCCGGCCTCGGTGTATCAGTCCATCTGACTGTGCCAATCAGCACAAGATAAATTATTCAGTTTACTCGTTTGCTCGCCCATGTCAATTAAATCCCCATTAAAAGTCCGTGTTTACCATGCAAAAACAAACACAATTTAGAACAATTGCCGTCTCCACCTTGAGACTCTGTCTGGATGGGAAACTGCACAATCGGGCCTTCTGTGATGTTTAATGCAACTTTCCAAGACAGCAAGCGGAACCTTAGGTTGGAAACCCTCACAATATATGAAGTCAACAATAAAAATGGGAAAATATTTTTAGAAATGTGATATTCACCTTCTAGGCGGCACGGTGGCCTAGTGGTTAGCGCGCAGACCAGCTAAATAGATTAAGGGCGTACATTGAAACAAATGATTTATGGCTGAATTTAAGAGCATATTAATCACTTGCTTTGGAGGGTAATTGATTCCAAACCCGACCAAAAGTAGGATTCCTTATTTAGAAGTGTAATATGTTCATAATATATTCATATTTGGAGAAAATAGCACATGAAATAGCACCCCTATAGTCACCTTTACATTCGTATTGCCCAATGTAGACGTTGCAAATGGTGATTAACCATAATTAATTTGTCAAATGTGATTAATGTGCGGCACGGCGGTCTAGTGGTTAATATGAATAAATGAGATATTTTGTAGTAATATTATTAGAGCCCCGTCAACATGGTATAACACCCCTATAGTCACCTTTATACTCCTGTTATCCTTTGATAACTGATAGCTGACTAGTTAGCCTCTCCAATTGACTTATTTTACAGTAAACTTAAAGTATTAGTTACACACCAACAACTGACTCGCCGACATTTTATAGTGCATGCAGAGGTAGATAAAGCTGCCAGATGCCGCCTGTCTGTTGTGGGTACATAAAAAATACATCATATCATAGGTCACCCACTTATAACTGAACTTGTCCAAAGAAGAATTCAATATGAATAAATGAGACATTTTGTAGTAACATTATTAGAGCCCCGTCGACATGGTATAACACCCCTATAGTCACCTTTATACTCCTGTTATCCTTTGATAACTGATAGCTGACTAGTTAGCCTCTCCAATTGACTTATTTTACAGTAAACTTAAAGTATTTAAAGTAAACAGAGTGGGATAGAAGGACAAAATAAGAAGTCATAAAATTACCACTTCCACACAAAATCGAAGGACAACTTTTTTGCAGTCTGTCATGTCGGACAAGCCATCACGTTACTGACACCGAATGACCAGAATACTACATATAACTTGTCCTTCAATGTTTTTGGACTAATACTAGGCTATAGTGGTTAGCGCGCAGACCTCACAGCTAGGAGACCAGGGTTCAATTCCACCCTCGGCCATCTTTGTGTGGAGTTTGCATGTACTCCGGTTTAATTGGCGACTCCAAATTGTCCATAGGTATGAATGTGAGTGTGAATGGTTGTTTGTCTATATGTGCCCTGTGATTGGCCGGCGACCAGTCCAGGGTGTACCCCGCCTCTCGCTTGAAGACAGCTGGGATAGGCTCCTGTCAGATATGGAAATGAAGTATCTCGAATTGTTTAGCAAACTTCAATGTACTCCACATTCAATATAACGTGGCGGGAAATGTGTACCTGAAAGATGGAGTCCCTTCACATTAACACTCACAATACGACATGAAGGAGCCCGGCCAGTTTCCTGCCTCACAATACATTCCATTTCCTGTTTTCTTATGATTGTCATCAGATTGTTCCTATTTTGTATCATTGGTACACTTCTCTGAGGGGCATGATAAAAAAAATAAATAAAAAAAAAAACACACACAGAAGCTCAAATTGATTCTCCAAACACTCAAAACACAGACAAAAATTCTCCTTTATAAAAGTTTTTTTCCCAAATTAATAGATTTTGAGTCAACAAGCCTTAAAAATGGTCTGTCAGGAAAAATGCAGTGTTGCTAATGTCAGCGTCGCGTGTAAAAAAAGGCAAGCAATTCCTTTAATTTAATTAATGAAAGCACATCCGTTGCAATAAATTATATAACAGGAACGCGTTTCTAACGGCTCTGCCTTTTCCAAGTCCGAGTTATTTGTTAATTTGTTTACTTTTGATTCAAATGTACTGTGTTCAATGACTATTTCACTAAGACTATGTAGTCTGCAAATGAAAATAAATGTATAACAATGTGTGTGTAAAACTAAACAAACCAAAGCATGGAGAAACCAGCATGGTGCATTCAGGGACTTCATGTGGAAGGCAGTGTTTTAATCAAGAGAGATGATTTAATTTTCAGCTCTATTATTAGGTCACAAGGCATCACAACATCAGCGTGGGTGAAGAGATGGTGCATTATCTCAGTAGAGAGCGTGGCGCCGGTCTTAATTACTATACTGTTAGCAGATAGTTGTTGCCAGGTAGTCTGCCAGGTGCATTGAGGCTGATTCCTCGGCTGATTCCGTGTCGTACTTCGTAGAAACCGAGCGAGTCTGCATCATTATGAGAATCTGACTAAATAAAACTGCCATTAACGCAACATTAAAAGCTAAATTATAGCATCCAGTAACACATTTTTGTGTATTCAGGATGCTAAAAACATTAGCATCTTAGCTCTGTGTTATAGTTGACAAAGCAAATCAGCATGAAGTCTAATAATATATCTCAATAAGAAATTAATTTTTTACGAGAACATGCCGAGAGCCAATAAAAATAAATTGCGTGTGGAAAATATGTTGCATTTCAGTGCTACAGTAGCAATTTGAACAGAATGGACAATTATTATTATTATTTTAGTAAATTAAAGTTCCCTATTGCCTGAAGTCAAACATGAACAGTTCTAGCCTGTAGCCAAAAATGCAGCTCTAATTCACAGGCATATTGTCTTTGTGTTTTAGGCAAAACAAGATATTGACAAATATAATATAAATATCAATTTTGACAATTTTTCCTGTTTTCTGATATGCCGCGAGTCAAACCACTAACTTTGTGACTTCTGCAGGGCCTAACTTCATATTAATCAACATAAAAAAATCATTATTTGCAGCCCTAGTCTCAAGTAAACTTGAATTAATGTATTGTATTAATTATTGTGAATGTATATGCCATTTATATGGCCATATAATCTCCAGGATATTATAGTAAGTCATGTAGTTCATACAAAGGGTGGGAGGAGCATAAGAGCAGTCGGGTGGACGTTCAACTTGTCAATCTCCCCAAATGTTTTCCAGGTTTGCGTTGCCCGCTGTGTGCTCTCACACAAACATATTAGCTGCCCCAGCACGCGCCTTACAAAAACAGATACATTTTTAACAGTCTTGGAAACATGAATATTTTTCCATATTGAGTTTCCATTTTCAATGCTTTTACTTTGTCATACTTGAGTAGGAAAACCTGGATACACAAAATGCAAGAATGAGTTGGCAACACTTTATAAGAAGGTACACAAAATGAGTACTTAATGAGGAATGAACCCACCTAACCAATGATCACTTGTCATTAGTTCCTCAGTAAATACTCTATACATTAGTTCCTCAGTAACTACTCTATACATTAGTTCCTCAGTAACTACTCTATACATTAGTTCTTCAGTAACTACTCTTCATGCATGTGCCTTAGTTAGTCAGTAACTACTTTATACATTAGTTCCTGAGTAACTACTTTATACATTAGTTCCTGAGTAACTACTCTATACATTAGTTCCTGAGTAACTACTCTATACATTAGTTCCTGAGTAACTACTCTATACATTAGTTCCTCAGTAACTACTCTATACATTAGTTCCTCAGTAACTACTCTGTACATTAGTTCTTCAGTAACTACTCTTCATGCATGTGCCTTAGTTAGTCAGTAACTACTCTATACACTAGTTCCTCAGTAACTACTCTATACACTAGTTCCTCAGTAACTACTCTATACATTAGTTCCGCAGTAACTACTCTATACATTACTTCTTCAGTAACTACTCTTCATGCATGTGCCTTAGTTAGTCAGTAACTACTCTATACACTAGTTCCTCAGTAACTACTCTATACACTAGTTCCTCAGTAACTACTCTATACATTAGTTCCTCAGTAACTACTCTATACATTAGTTCCTCAGTAACTACTCTATACATTAGTTCTTCAGTAACTACTCTTCATGCATGTGCCTGAGTTAGTCAGTAACTACTCTACACACTAGTTCCTCAGTAACTACTCTATACACTAGTTCCTCAGTAACTACTCTATACATTAGTTCCTCAGTAACTACTCTATACATTAGTTCCTCAGTAACTACTCTATACATTAGTTCTTCAGTAACTACTCTTCATGCATGTGCCTGAGTTAGTCAGTAACTACTCTATACATTAGTTCCTCAGTAACTACTCTATACATTAGTTCCTCAGTAACTACTCTATACATTAGTTCTTCAGTAACTACTCTTCATGCATGTGCCTGAGTTAGTCAGTAACTACTCTATACACTAGTTCCTCAGTAACTACTCTATACATTAGTTCCTCAGTAACTACTCTATAAATTAGTTCCTCAGTAACTACTCAACTAATTAGTTCCTCAGTAACTACTCTATACATTAGTTCTTCTGTAACAACTCTTCATGTATGTGCCATAGTTCCTCAGTAACTACTCTATACATTAGTTTCTCAGAAACTACTCTATACATTAGTTCCTCAGTACCTACTCTATGCATTACTTCCTCAGTAACTACTCTATACATTACTTCCTCAGTAACTACTCAACTAATTAGTTCCTCAGTAACTACTCAACTAATTAGTTCCTCAGTAACTACTCAACTAATTAGTTCCTCAGTAACTACTCTATACTTTAGTTCTTCAGTAACAACTCTTCATGTATGTGCCATAGTTCCTCAGTAACTACTCCATACATTAGTTCCTCAGTAACTACTCTACTCATTACTTCCTCAGTAACTACTCTACTCATTACTTCATCAGTAACTACTCTACACATTAGTTCCTCAGTAACTACTCAACTCATTAGTTCCCCAGTAGCTACTCTACACATTAGTTCCCCAGTAACCACTATATACATTAGCGTAACAATTGATTGTGTCGAATTGATTGTTGATTTATCATTGAAAGAATTGGAGTCCACACCTTGACAGTACTGTGGATTCAGTCTCAACTAGGTTGTGGTCTAAAGAAAAAGAACAATTTTTTTTTGTTATTTTTCCCCATTGTCAATCACTGATAGATCATTAAGACAAAGAAACCCACTGCACACAATGTCATTAAATATACAAATTGATCATAAATTACATATATTGGTTGTGAATTAGTAAACGGCTTATTTTTTTAATATTGAGATTAGGAATTAAAGTGAAGAAA
Organism: Doryrhamphus excisus; assembly: GCF_030265055.1. Lineage (NCBI taxonomy): Eukaryota > Metazoa > Chordata > Actinopteri > Syngnathiformes > Syngnathidae > Doryrhamphus > Doryrhamphus excisus. The sequence goes on along the minus strand of NC_080488.1, from coordinate 9,209,637 downwards.
TTATTTCACATTTGAATAATTACATATTATATTTCACATTGAAATCAGCGTTGTATTTGGCTTCATATTTAATTGATTAAAACCCGATAGCTAAGATTTCAATAGCTTATTAATGAAGTTTAGCCTAAATGAGTGAATTTTCTGACTCTTGACTTCTACCTGAAACATTTTTACCTTGGCCTCGAAATCAAAAAGGCAAAAGAATTGCACATATTTTTTTGTACACACAGTTCAACCCCGCACTGCTTATTAAATTGAAGTTCATTTAGCACTTAGTAGCCTTGGCATGCTCACAAACATCTGCAACCTACTGATTCTGCGCCACCGCATATCCCTTCCCCCTTGCAACGCACCAAATGGCACAGCTAGAAGTGGAGAGTTTGCACGACGTGGGTGGCGGTACACTCACTCTGTGGGCACTGCTCACTGGTGCAATTAAGAGACTGAAGGTCGAGGCCCTGGCAGTCCTTGCCCCCGGTGCCAGGTGAGGGCTGGGTGCACTCTCTGCTCCTCCACATGGAACAGTCGGCACCACACGGCGACCACTTGCTCCATTCGCTCCAGCCTCCGTCCACTATAAATAAACATTCAGTGAAAAAGAAAACATGGGTGAGGAAAAAAACTGATTTATATTTCAGTTCAAGCCAAAAAAAAAATAACGATTAATCGGATAACAAGCCAAGCAAATTTCACATAAACACACCCAAAAAAAATAACTTTCACAACATGCAAAACTGGGCGGCACGGCGGTCTAGTGGTTAGCACGCAGACCTCACAGCTAGGAGACCAGGGTTCAATTCCACCCTCGGCCATCTCCGTGCATGCGTGGGTTTTCTCCGGGTACTCCGGTTTCCTCCCAAATTCCAAAAACATGCTAGGTTAATTAGCGACTCCAAATTGTCCATACGTAGGTATGAATGTGAGTGTGAATGGTTGTTTGTCTATATGTGCCCTGTGATTGGCTGGCGACCAGTCTAGGGTGTACCCCGCCTCTCGCCCAAAGACAGCTGGGATAGGCTCCAGCACCCCCGCGACCCTCGTGAGGAAAAGCGGTAGAAAATGAATGAATGAATGAATGAAAAAGAAAACATGAGTGAGGAAAAAAACTGATTTATATTTCAGTTCAAGCCCAAAAAAAAAAATGATTAATCGGATAACAAGCCAAGCAAATTTCACATAAAAACACCCAAAAAATAACTTTCACAACATGTAAAACTGGGCGGCACGGTGGTCTAGTGGTTAGCACGCAGACCTCACAGCTAGGAGACCAGGGTTCAATTCCACAGTTCAATTTCTCCGTGCATGTGTGGGTTTTCTCCGGGTATTCCGGTTTCCTCCCACATTCCAAAAACATGCTAGGTTAATTAGCGACTCCAAATTGTCCATACGTATGAATGTGAGTGTGAATGGTTGTTTGTCTATATGTGCCCTGTGATTGGTTGGCCTCGTGAGGAAAAGCGGTAGAAAATGAATGAATGAATGAACGTGCAAAACTAGTAGGTGCATTTGCATGTGAGACCCGATACAACTGATAGGAAATTCTGTTACCATCTTGTGCAAATCAACAGGCTTTAAAATGTAAACCTGTCGGGGGGGGGGGGGGGGGGGGGGGAGCACAAAGACATGCAAATCCGCTTTGCAAACGTTCAAATCCAAGCAGATGTACCGAGAAGCTCGAGATTTATTTTCACCTGTTTTTCTTTTTTGTTTATTTAGTATATGCAAATGAGATGCAACCATGCTAAAACCACACAGATGAAGTGAGTTGTTGATCTAAAGCTCAACAAGTACACCTGTTACCGCAATGCAACTCGCTACATGTGAGGGTTAGACCAGGGGTGGGCAAACTACGGCCCGGGGGCCACATCCGGCCCGCCAAGTGTTTGAATGCGGCCCGTCCGTTCTTTCCAAAGTATTTCATTTAAACTCAACATAGGAACTGGCATCATGGCTTGAGCCAACCTTTTGATGGTTTTATCAATTTTGTTATTTGATGTGGTCTGTTGTTTACAAAGTGCTCCTGAAAAAAGGGACACAATAATAATAATAATAATAATAATAACAATAATAATAATAATAACAATAATAATAATAACAATAATACTAATACTAATACTAATAATAATAATAATAATAATAATAATTATAATAATAATAATAAAAATTAAAATATTTAAATATAAAATATTTAAATATAAAATATTTAAATATAAAATAATAAATAATAATAGCAGATTGCGTGACACTTTTACAGATACAATAATACCAGATGGACTGTTACGTGTAAAATATATATTCTGTCCCCCCGTTTTGTTAAATGAATGCGGCCCGCGAGCCAAAAAGTTTGCCCACCCCTGGGTTAGACACATGCGTGTGCGTGTTGCAGCACACGTGTGGACTGCGAGCACTGTGAGCGATCGTAAAACAAACAAAACAAACAGGAGCGTTCTGAGAGCGTGCTGCCGTCGGAAATAACAGCAGCTTTACCACATGTAGAGTGCAGCCATTTTTGTCACAAAGGTGGGCTTTGCGCAGCTGATGCTGGGAGCGATATTGAGAGTGATGCAGCACCCCCCTGCCCCCCCCGGCCTGGGGAAGGTTACCATAGGGCTAATAGGAAAAAGAGAAGTAATGAGCTCTCATGAGGGGGAGAAACACCACTGCCTTGCTCTTTCCCTAGTCAGAATCTATCAGTGGAGGGGACCTGGCGAAAAAATGACTCGACGCTAACACACCTCCGTGACAGCAGCAACCCTCTGCTTGGCTGACCCGAGGGGCAACGAAACCGTAGCGCTCATTAATCCCAGCAATAAAGAGTCCACAGGGCGTGACCCCCAGAGAACAAGTACTACAGGTCACAAGCTCGGGTTTATGAAGCACGAGTGCTGCTCTTGGTTGGATCCAACTATGATAACATAACTGCGGCAGTTCATGATGTCATTTGGCTTTGCAGCTAGTCCATGATTGGGAAAAGTGGCTAAAAGCTGTTGTGGACCGCCCCCCCCCGTGAGTCACAGGTGTGTGAATTAGGCTCTTGGTACGCCACAAGCTGCACGTTGTGACCACGTGTGTCCATAAATGATTGCTTTCTGTGTGTGAGGCAAGATGCTGACACAGCTTGGGTCTCTTTTGCAGTCGGATCCGTTTGGCAGAGAGAGCAGAACCAATCAGATAATTGTCCTTGTTTGGCATTGAGTGGACCCATCCGTGGGCCAGTGGGCTGATTATCAAGGCTGGGACAGAAAATGATTGAATAGCAAATTAGATTCTAATGAATGCGGAATGGCGCCCCTCAGTTTATCCACGCCACTGTGAAATAAAGAGATGGGATCAACGTTTTGCCATGATGATGAATTTCTAGTTTTTTTTTTCAGACGAGCGAATGGGCAAATAATATTTTCAAACAAAGGAGTGGCAGCGGTATGTAGATGACACATAAGTCAAGCATAATTTAGTAGTATTGCATATAATAAGTCATAAAATGTGACTGTTAAATTGTTTTTTTTTGCAGCTTAATCGCAGAAACACCTTTTTCATGTCGGGTTTATGGAGAACGGCCCACTAGAGCACCCCTGATTCTATCATGTTTTTGTAGGACTATTCAATACATATATGTATATAGAAACTACAGACCAGATGACTATTATTTTTGTCTAAATACATACATACTCTCAACAAAACTTTTCAAAGTCTTAACTCAAACATGTACAACTTTTCCGATGTACACAAAAGGCCACTCACTCTCAAACACTGTTCTCAAATCAGTTTAAATCTGTGTGAGCATTCATAATTCATATGCCAATCATATACAAATACAAATCAACTGCACATTTTTGATGGCCTTATATAGTTTTTGCACATTTGTTACACTGAAATGTTTCAGATCACTGAATAAATTTAAATACTCGTCAACACAACACAGATAATCAGTGTGGAAAAGGTTATAAAGGCATTTATATAGCTTTGGGACTCCAGCAAACCACAGTGAGAGCCATTATCCACAAATGGAGACAATGTGGAAGAGTGGTGAACCTTCCCAGAAGTGGACGGTCAACCAAAATGGCCCCAAAAAGCGTAGCGGCGACTCATCTGAGAGGTCACAAAAGACCCCACAACAAGACCCGTCAGAAAATCATACCTGGGCCGCATCAGTTTAAAAAAACAACAAAAAACGCATTTATTAAAAACAGAAAAATTAATAATTTGTTTTGGTTTCGATTTTCTACAAGAAAAGCTCTGATAAAACATTCCACTGTTTTATTTTTCTACACAAAATAAGATGAACACATTTATACTCTTTTTATTTACAACATATTGCGCAACTGCAGGGTCTTGAGACACATGCTAACTCGCAAACTAGAGAGCTAGCGACCTAAACGGTAGCCTTCAAGTTATTTCCTTTAAACTTAAATCGCCAAAAACTTACCACTTCCACACGTATAGGGAGGATAACTATTAACAGTTATTTAACCTTTAACATGAACATTAATCAAACGTAATATTTTTTTCTGGGTACATGATACCATACAGCATCCATATCAAAAACTTACCACTTCCACACGTATAGGGAGGATAACTATTAACAGTTATTTAACCTTTAACATGAACATGAATCAAACGTAATAATTTTTTCTGGGTACATGATACCATACAGCATCCATATCACACTTGCGTGGGCGGCACTAACATTAAACTTTCATATCAAAGCGGGGGCCTCAAAGTAGTGTCCTGCGGGCCACATTTGGCCCGCGGGATGCGTGTTTGAGACCGCTGTTCTACAGTGTAAGTCAAATCCCCAGGAAGACATTACTGGCATAAGAGTGAAAGGCTCTGCAAGTGATTTTCAATCATGCAGCACCACAGGTCTGAGGTCAGTCTGGTTCCTGAGGAGGGACAGCAATACAATAGCACAGTGCCATGCTCCTATTTGGACACGTTGTCAAAGGGGGAAAGCAAAAAGGCCCCCGCCATTCTTTCCAGGTTAAAGCTGGGTCTTTTGCTACTAAAGTGACAAAGGCCGCTGATGGTCACAGGCCAAGATCATCCAACATGTGCGGTTTCCGTGTCCTTGAGGAGAACAGGAGAAACACCACTGAGAGCAGCGGGTCATCCCTCAGCTCCTTGAGTCTTGTCAACACACACGTGTGCACAGTAACGGTCCCTTAATCCCAATGGCTGACGAAAACACACAGAAGACAACCACAGGGCTTGACTTATTTTTCTACACAAAATAAGATGAAAAATAAATAAACAAATCAAGAATAAAGAAAATCAATCAATCAGTAATAAATAAATATAATAATAATAATAATAATAATATTAATAATAATAATAATAATAATAATAAATATAATAATAATAATAATAATAAATATAATAATAATAATAATAATAATAATAATAATAATAATAATAATAATAATAATAATAATAATAATAATAATAATAATAATTATTATTATTATTATTATTATAATATTATAATAATAATAATAATAATAATTATTATTATTATTATTATTATTATTATTATTATTATTATTATTATTATTAATCTCCATCATAATCTATTATTATTAATACTACTAATAATAATGTTATTATTATTATATTTATTTATTACTGATTGATTGATTGATTTTCTTTATTCTTGATTTGTTTATTTATTTTTCATCTTTTATCAATCTTTTATTATTATTATTATTATTATTATTATTATTATTATTATTATTATTATTAATAATAATAATAATAATAATAATAATAATAATAATAATAATAATAATAATAATAATAATAATAATAATAATAATAATAATAATAATAATAATAATAATAATAATAATAATAATAATTATCATTATCATTATCATTATCATTATCATTATCATTATCATTAATAATAATAATAATAATAATAATAATAATAATAATAATAATAATAATAATAATAATAATAATAATAATAATAATAATAATAATAATAATAATAATAATAATAATAATAATAATAATAAACTTAAGAAACCACATATAGTTGGTGGGTAGACAAATTATTTTTTTCAGATTAAAATGAACAAAGCATTATTAGAGCCCTGTAGACATGACAAAACACGACTATAGTCACATTTATACTTTTTTAACATTAAATAGTATGTGATAATAAGATCATCATGGTTTGTCTGGTATCAGGCCCAGTATCATGCCCCCAAGTGTCAGAAGACAACCACAGGGTGATGGAAAGAGCCAGTGTGGATCATGAAACGCCACAAAATGTTAATTTTTAACAGCTTTTACAAATTAAAAGTTAGATTTTTCTACTGCCGAATGAATGGTATGGTTCTAATGACTAATTAAACAAAGTAGACACGACTCCCTTATGTTCACTAATTCACTAGTAGAAGCCAAGATGGCTGACTGAACGCAAGACGGGAGGCCAAGATGAATGGCACAGAATGATTAAAACCGCGTCGGTCCAAAAGTCTGTCACCAGATGGCCACCCTGTTTTCAATGTGAACTAATATGTTTTCGTGCTCTATTAGCAACATCCTTTATTTGTTCTTTGGATACAATTGAAGCCTCGAGAATGAGCTTACTCGCTAAGAAGAAATAAGACACTCGCCTGCAGTGCAGACAGCAAGCATATGGGTGCCGAAGATGCATGTGCACGGAACACGCTCGCTCGCTCGCTCGTTTCGCGTGCACGCTTGCCAACAAACACGCACAAACACACTAGCCCCGAGTCTGTTTATTTTCCATCTAGCAGAATTCTCATGACTCCGCTGGCAAGCCTGAGGGATCGGTACAATATTTGAATAATTCACCCAAGTTAGCAATCTTTTCATGTTGTTTGCATTCCTCTCTCACATCAGGCAACAGCTTGCTTCATTTGTATGGGTCAGGTGTCACCGCCGTGCTTGTAGAACTTGGCTGCAACTATTTACAGTTGGCTGTGGTACTGCATATTTGCTGGAATGTGACATTTTGCTCGAAATCTTGGACCCCCCCGAATGCGAGAGGGGCGGAGCCAGTGAGAACAAACCGGATGTGATGCGGTGGGAAGATGACGAAAGTGAAAGAAAAAACAGGAGACGGATGTAAACTCCTTGGCCGACTGTTATGCTATGAGCCGGAGGATTTAGCCTCAAGCTCCCTGGGCCCCCGACCAGCATGGCGCCCATCTGATCTGACACACTGGCCTACGCCTACTCCCATTAAACACGTTGGAGACTTGGACAAAAATACATCGGAGGCTCTCTGGCTTCACACGTTCCCTATGAGAGGTGCTAGCGTTCTGGTGCTAACAGGAGTCATCAAAGTCGACAGGCTGAACGTGGCTGTTGTGCGTCGTGAGGACGTCCTTATTGGTTATCACATGGTTTGTCTCGACCTTCGGTTTCGGGCTGATACTGGCACACGAGGGCATGATACTGGGCCTGATACCAGACAAATCATATGATGATCTTATTATCACATACGCATCAGGTTTTCCAAAAAAACCAAAAAACGGATTTATTAAAAACAGAAAAAATTTTGAAAATTCTGAACGCAAATTGTCGTTTTTACTGTTTATATTTCCTAAAGATGTAATCCTGGTGACAACTGTAATAATGAATAAATCGTCTTAATTTAACGGTTCCACCTGAAATCAAAATGTCTTTTTATTAAGTACATTCACTGGGTCCAATGCAGTTTCTGCCACAGCACCATAAGGGTTGAAATTACCAAATTGAAAGTGGTTGTGTCTCACCTACTGACACCTAGTGGCCAGTGTAGAATACTACATATCATTCACAGCATCTCTGAATGCCTTCTGTTTTACTGGGTCCAATGCAGTTTCTGCCACAGCACCATAAGGGTTTAAAATTACACCCGTTCTCCATATGGAGCATCTAACAATAGCAGGAGTGACATTAATCTGTTCATGTTCATAGAGGTCAAGATGTAAAATTAATTTAACGGTTCCACCTGAAATCAAAATGTCTTTTTATGAAGTACATTCACTGGGTCCAATGCAGTTTCTGCCACAGCACCATAAGGATTGAAATTACCACATTGAAAGTGGTTGTGTCTCACCTACTGACACCTAGTGGCCAGTGTAGAATACTACATATCATTCACAGCATCTCTGAATGCCTTCTGTTTCACTGGGTCCAATGCAGTTTCTGCCACAGCACCATAAGGGTTGAAATTACCACATTGAAAGTGGTTGTGTCTCACCTACTGACACCTAGTGGCCAGTGTAGAATACTACATATCATTCACAGCATCTCTGAATGCCTTCTGTTTCACTGGGTCCAATGCAGTTTCTGCCACAGCACCATAAGGGTTGAAATTCCACCCGTTCTCCTTATGGAGCATCTAACAATAGCAGGAGTGACATTAATCTGTTCATGTTCATAGAGGTCAAGATGTAAAATTAATTTAACGGTTCCACCTGAAATCAAAATGTCTTTTTATTAAGTACATTCACTGGGTCCAATGCAGTTTCTGCCACAGCACCATAAGGGTTGAAATTACCAAATTGGAAGTGGTTGTGTCTCACCTACTGACACCTAGTGGCCAGTGTAGAATACTACATATCATTCACAGCATCTCTGAATGCCTTCTGTTTCACTGGGTCCAATGCAGTTTCTGCCACAGCACCATAAGGGTTGAAATTACCACATTGAAAGTGGTTGTGTCTCACCTACTGACACCTAGTGGCCAGTGTAGAATACTACATATCATTCACAGCATCTCCGAATGCCTTCTGTTTCACTGGGTCCAATGCAGTTTCTGCCACAGCACCATAAGGGTTGAAATTACCACATTGAAAGTGGTTGTGTCTCACCTACTGACACCTAGTGGCCAGTGTAGAATACTACACATCATTCACAGCATCTCTGAATGCCTTATGTTTCACTGGGTCCAATGCAGTTTCTGCCACAGTACCATAAGGGTTTAAAATTACACCAGTTCTCCTTATGGAGCATCTAACAATAGCAAGAGTGACAATCTGTTCATGTTCATAGAGGTCAAGATTAATTTAACGGTTCCACCTGAAATCAAAATGTCTTTTTATTAAGTACATTCACTGGGTCAAATGCAGTTTCTGCCACAGCACCATAAGGGTTGAAATTACCACATTGAAAGTGGTTGTGTCTCACCTACTGACACCTAGTGGCCAGTGTAGAATACTACATATCATTCACAGCATCTCTGAATGCCTTCTGTTTCACTGGGTCCAATGCAGTTTCTGCCACAGCACCATAAGGGTTTAAAATTACACCCGTTCTCCTTATGGAGCATCTAACAATAGCAGGAGTGACATTAATCTGTTCATGTTCATAGAGGTCAAGATTCTGCTTCTGCTACAGGGGAATGTCAAGTACCCCCGGACAGCCCATTTCATTTAATTCAATTACTGATTGCTTCAGAGCTAATAATAACAGATCCATCCTGATGCATTTTTGCTCATGCTTTTGTCTCCATTCACTTGCTGGGTTGGGTTACTTACACTCACGCGTGACATCTGCTGATGTCTTTACATGCGTGATGTGGAACATGATATGTGGATTCACAGATGAAGATAACCTGACAGAAGTGTAGGATTTCCCTCTGTGTCATTTAAGCATGGGGATGGTTTCTCCTGTAAATCAACTATTTGATCATTCAATGCCGGTTTGTACATAGTCAGGTTATTTCCATTCTTTGCTGTTCCTGTCCTTGTTTCTACCTTCCACCGTGTTTTGCAGCTCTCTCGCTCCCGCTATCTCTGGCAAGGGGGGGGCTAATGTAGGACTGCAAATGAAGGAAGCTGCATCTCAGGCTACAAAGGATCGATATCTGTTGCTCAGTAGCAGGCACTGCGCTCCCTGCCTCGCGAGGGAGGGAGGGAGACCGGGAGGGTGGGGGGGGGGGAATGAAACGCCCCCATTCTAACGATGTAAACAGCACACCGGCCGCCATAATTCACCTTTTTATTGCCTATATTTACTACACAGCTTGAGCAGCAAATAATAACAAATGTAGTAGCTGGTCTGACACGGTGCCATGGCTGGCTGGGACCATGTCTACTAAATCAGAGAGGTCTATGAAATAAGAGCAGAGACTTCACAAAAGATAATGAGATATGTGGACAAAGTGGGATGATAAATTTCAAAACTGTGAGGACTAATCGTTTCGGGAAAATGGCCGCGAATGTCTAATTACGGGAAATAACAGAAGCGTTCCAGAAGAGAGCTTGCAGGCCAACAAAACTATGAGCGGATGACTTCTGGATGCAAAGAAATTGAAAAAAGAAGCCGCAGGAAGTGCCACAGGACAAGCGGGTTGGGATTGCCTGGGAGTTACCTGGACAGGTGGCCACGCAGGCACTTTTCTGGACGTTCTGCCCCTCACACGATGTGCCTCCGTTCAATGGCGTGGGATTGGTGCAGCTCCGACTCCTCTTCTGCCAGCCTCGCCCACACACGGCACTGCAGGACGACCATGTGGTCCACGTGGACCAGCCGCCGTTGACTGTCAGACCAGCGCAGGGGTGGGGGGGGGGGATGGATAGGTGGGGTTACGGGGAGAGGAAGAAGGTTGGAAGGGAGGATGAGGGATGAAGGGACAGAGCAGCCAGGATTACCCGACATGCACTAAAGGACAAGAAGTGTTCCAAGAATAATCGTGAGTGCTGTTGCGGTTCTAATGGAAGTGCAAAACAGAGAGGGGGAGGGGCGGGGCTGGAGTTACGGGCTAACACAACGACTACATCAAGGTGACCATATTTAGACGTAGCCTCGTGGAACACAGATTACCTGTTAGTGAAGCGGTGCAAGAAACAATATGATGAATAAATTCATGTTATGCACGGCCAAATGCTAACAAGCTAAGGAAGCATTAAATAAACGTCAATACACCAATGCACAACGGAAGCAATATAGCAAACAGAAGCAGTCATGTGTTACTGTAACTGGTGGGCGTAGTACTACACAGTATTAGAAGTAGTAGTATAAACTGTAGTATACAGTAATCTCATTTATTGTGGTTAACCAGACCCAACCTTAACGCGTTCATTTCTGTCAAGAATTCCTTATTTATAAATGTAAATATATGGTAGTTACAGCATGGAAAACCTTCTAAATGCATTTTTTAACATGAGTAGCGCCCTCTAGACATGATATGATATTCCTTTGCACTCATATTCCCTAATATAGTAGACATAATAAGAGTAAATAAGCCATTTAAGACAGAAATAATATATGTTGCTATAAATGTGTGACGTCGGAAGTTAGAGATAATTCAAACCTGCAATAAAAGCCTGCTGTTCGTGCAATCACATCTGGTGGTTGTGTCTCACCTACTGACACCTAGTGGCCAGTGTAGAATACTACATATTCACAGCATTTCTGAATGCCTTCTGTTTGTATTTGATTTAATTGAGATATTTTTATGCTAGAAAATGCTTAAAAAAAAACATACAAAATGTTACAAAAAGCCAGAAAATTCTAAACGCAAATTGACTGTCGTTTTTCCTAAAGATGTAATCCTGGTGACAACTGTAATAATGAATAAATTGTCTTAATTTTAAGGGTACACCTGAAATCAAAATGTCTTTTTATTGTCTTTTAAGTACATTCACTGGGTCCAATGCAGTTTCTGCCACAGCACCATAAGAGTTGAAATTACCACATTGAAAGTGGATGTGTCTCACCTACTGACACCTAGTGGCCAGTGTAGAATACTACATATCATTCACAGCATCTCTGAATGCTTTGTTATTTTTATGCTTGAAAATGCTTTAGAAAACACACACAAAATGTTAATAATGTTAAAAACCGTAACAGCGTGAAGCCAGAAAATTCTAAACGCAAATTGTCGTTTTTACTGTTTACATTTCCTAAAGATGTAATCCTGGTGACAACTGTAATAATGAATAAATTGTCTTAATTTAACGGTTCCACCTGAAATCAAAATGTCTTTTTATCAAGTACATTCACTGGGTCCAATGCAGTTTCTGCCACAGCACCATAAGGTTTGAAATTACACCCGTTTTCCTTATGGAGCATCTAACAATAGCAAGAATGATATTAATCTGTTCATGTTCATAGAGGTCAAGATGTAAAATTAATTTAACGGTTCCACCTGAAATCAAAATGTCTTTTTATTAAGTACATTCACTAGGCCCAATGCAGTTTCTGCCACAGCACCATAAGGGTCGAAATTACACCCGTTCTCCTTATGGAGCATCTAACAATAGCAGGAGTGACATTAATCTGTTCATGTTCATAGAGGTCAAGATGTAAAATTAATTTAACGGTTCCACCTGAAATCAAAATGTCTTTTTTATTAAGTACATTCACTGGGTCCAATGCAGTTTCTGCCACAGCACCATAAGGGTCGAAATTACACCCGTTCTCCATATGGAGCATCTAACAATAGCAAGAGTGACATTAATCTGTTCATGTTCATAGAGGTCAAGATGTAAAATTAATTTAACGGTTCCACCTGAAATCAAAATGTCTTTTTATTAAGTACATTCACTGGGTCCAATGCAGTTTCTGCCACAGCACCATAAGGGTTGAAATTACACCCGTTCTCCTTATGGAGCATCTAACAATAGCAAGAGTGACATTAATATTTTCATGTTCATAGAGGTCAAGATGTAAAATTAATTTAACGGTTCCACCTGAAATCAAAATGTCTTTTTATTAAGTACATTCACTAGGTCCAATGCAGTTTCTGCCACAGCACCATAAGGGTCGAAATTACACCCGTTCTCCTTATGGAGCATCTAACAATAGCAAGAGTGACATTAATATTTTCATGTTCATAGAGGTCAAGATGTAAAATTAATGTAACGGTTCCACCTGAAATCAAAATGTCTTTTTATTAAGTACATTCACTGGGTCCAATGCAGTTTCTGCCGCAGCACCATAAGGGTTGAAATTACAATAGCAAGAATGATATTAATCTGTTCATGTTCATAGAGGTCAAGATGTAAAATCAACCTGGAGTTATTGAAGCTCTTCCTGAAGAACCAGCGGCCATGTTCTAGCCTCCACTAGTTCTTAGCACATCACTGGTACTCCATCGCTGATGGCAAGTAATTACATCAAACAACGCTGATTTGATTCTAATCTGCATCTAACTACGCTTGCTTCATCTTACATGATGCAGTCATTTCTGATTTATTGACTTGAACAGCACATTCGTCGCCTCGCCGGGCACCCCCACCCCCCAATTTCCCCCCCCCCCTCTTACGCTTGTGTGTGCTTGTCGTGACTGAATCATTTCCTTGCCCTCTCTATGCGATTGATTGCCCGCCACGGCGAGGTAAATTGCAAGGCAACCCGAGCCCTGATTACCTCTTAGCACAGAATACAGTCTCACCAAGTCAGGCCTTGATAAAATGCAGTTCTGGCCCCCTGTTGAACCCCCCTTTGAAAAGTAGCCGTAATTATGACCCACCGCAGCTAGCTGGATCAGCAAGCGTGGTGGACGCGTACTTGATTCTTTCTGCTTAGTTGATGCACAGGAACTGAGCGGCGGAAAGGAACAAGACCCCTGCTGTTGTGATGGAACTTCCATTCAATCGGCAACCGGTGATTAATTTTTCAATCCCGCTGCAAGGTGAGAAGTCCGATATGTGCAATCTTTTCACTATTTCTCTGGTCTTTTAGTGAGAAATATTGTTTGAAAATGCACACAAGCGTGAATGCTTAGACTTGCACTGGCAATTGTTCTACTGAAGTAATGTGTTAAAAGTAGAGGGGGGGGGGTTATACAGTAAACCTCGGATATATCGGACTCGGATATATCGGAAATTCGCTCACAACGGACAGATAAAAAAGAATTTATCATTATTTATTCATTCATTTTCTACCGCTTTTCCTCACAAGGGTCGCGGGGGGGGGGGGTGCTGGAGCCTATCCCAGCTGTCTTCGGGCGAGAGGCGGGGTACACCCTGGACTGGTCGCCGGCCAATCACACATCACACATATAGACAAACAACCATTCACACTCACATTCATACCTATGGACAATTTGGAGTCGCTAATTAACCTAGCATGTTTTTGGAATGTGGGAGGAAACCGGAGTACCCGGAGAAAACCCACGCATGCACGGGGAGAACATGCAAACTCCACACAGAGATGGCCGAGGGTGGGGAAAGACAAAATAAGTAGCCAAAAAGTTACCACTTCCACACAAAATAAGAGGAGAACTCATTCATTCATTCATTTTCTACTGCTTATCCTCACAAGGGTCACGGGGGGTGCTGGAGCCTATCCCAGCTGTCTTCGGGCAAGAGGCGGGGTACACCCTGGACTGGTCGCCGGCCAATCACAGGGCACATATAGACAAACAACCATTCACACTCATATTCATACCTATGGACAATTTGGAGTCGCTAATTAACCTAGCATGTTTTTGGAATGTGGGAGGAAACCGGAGTACCCGGAGAAAACCCACGCATGCATGGGGAGAACATGCAAACTCCACACAGAGATGGCCGAGGGTGGAATTGAACCCTGGGGCTCCTAGCTGTGAGGTCTGCGCGCTAACCACTAGTCCGCCGTGCGGCCCCTGAATTATTTGTTATTATTTGAATTATTTGTGTAATTTTATCTGTAAAAGTGTTATGCTATCAGCTATGTATATGTTCTCATATCCCTTTTTTGGGGAGCACTTTAAAAATCAGACCATCAAATTATGAAATTATGAAATTATGAAATTTAAAATTTAAAATTTAAAATTTAAAATTTAAAATTTAAAATTTAAAATTTAAAATTTAAAATTTAAAATTTAAAATTTAAAATTTAAAATTTAAAATTTGCCGCCCATTAATCACATTTGACAAATTAATTATGGTTAATCACCATTTGCAACGTCTACATTGGGCAATACGAATGTAAAGGTGACTATAGGGGTGCTATTTCATGTGCTATTTTCTCCAAATATGAAAATATTATGAAAATATTACACTTCTAAATAAGGAATCCTACGTTTCCTCGGGTTTGGAATCAATTACCCTCCAAAGCAAGTGACTACTGTGATCTTAAATTGAGTCATAAATAATTTCTTTAACTTTACTACCGTAAATGTGTGTTTAAAGTGTGTATCCTATGTGCTCCTTATTGTATTTATAAGCATACTATTATATTAATAGACCTTCAATCTACGGCCTTAATCTATTTAGCTAGCTGGCACAAAAAGGCAGCGGGGGTAATTGATATGCAAGTCCCAACACCCTGAAAATGAGAACGACATCACATATTCCATTTTTTTGAGTGGAGAATTCCCACACACGCCACAATTTCACACCGGGTGAGACTCCAAACAAGGAACCTGCTGTTTTTTTGCATTTATTTACAGAAATAAACTCACAGTGATAGTTAAATGCTGTGGTGTACTTTACTGCAGCTGCATACATACAGCAGGAGAAGGAACTGAGTTTGATTCCTCATTTGCTGACAGCTTAGTGTATGCAGCACTCAAATAATGTATGGATAAAAACATGTAAATATGTTTGTTTTTTATATTGAAGTGCTTATAAATGTATGATTATGAATGTTGCCAACATGGTAAATCTACATAATACTAAATTTTGTTCTAATCCTATTACAAAAGATCCTTATTTTACGATGTTACGGGTTATGAACGCACTCCCATGATTTATTATCCATCTTGGACTTCTTATCCAAGGTCACGGTCGAGGACCAGACTTCCCACCGGCCACTTCGTCCAGCCCCTCCCGGCGGATCCCGAGGCGTTCCCAGGCCAGTTGGGAGACATCGTCTCTCCAACATGTCCTGGGTCTTCCTCCAGGCCTTGTACCGGTTGGACGTGCCCTGAACACCGTCTGGGAGGCATCCTAACCAGATGCCCGAGCCATCTGGCTCCTCTCGATGCGGATGAGTAGCGGTTCTACTTTGAGTCTCTCCCGGATGATAGTACTCGAGATCGCATCCTTTAGGTCAGTGATTTTCAACCACTGTGCCGCGGCACACTAGTGTACCTTGAAAAACCGTGAGGAATTATCCAATATCACTTTTTATAATTAACATTTATTAATCATCATTTGCAAATATTATGTCAATAGTATACATGGACCCAAATATTCCAATTGGTTTATTTGCTCAAACGGAAAGAATTGAACAGGGATGGAATATTCCTTTAACCAATCCGATTGAGGTATCTTGTACCCGCTCAAACGGAAAGCTTTCGTGTGCATTAGCGCCTTCTGTGGAACAGAATCTAAACCCTTCTATACTTTATTCACAAGTGCAGTTTTATTAAAAAAGAAAATATATAAAAATGACCTGAGTTTAATTATAAAATATTAGCAAGATTGAATTTGATCCCGGGTGCGTTCTTTCAGCGCATGATCAGATATGACGTAACACGCAGATCCAGACCAGCAATCGGCACTGGACTTAAGCAAAGTTTGTTTTTGATTCAAACTAAATTTCAAGACTGGACAAACGAAAAAATTGGCAATACGGAATTATTCCAACAAGTGAAAGAACAACTTGGCGAAGTCGATATCACGTGATGTTGATGTTTACGTTTTAATGGGCATGCCCTATTGACTATTTTGGTTCATTATAGCGACGCATGTAGACAAGAGATTGGAATATTCCTTTCTATGGATATTATTGTTTCCCGGAAAGTCATTCGGAGAGAGAAAAAGTGGTCATGTAAAAACATGGCTACTGTGGAGTGTCTGTGGTGTAAAGACCGGCATAGCAATGTAATATTGGTCCGTGTGGCAACACCTACCTTGTTCCTTCTATAGACTTATTGATGAGGTTGAAAATCACTGCTTTAGGTCACTAACCAAAGCTCATGACCCAAAGATCCACCGGAAAATTAAGATCTTGGTCTTTCGGTTTAGCTCAAATTAATTACTATTAATTTTGTACAAAAAGTTGATCACTTTTTTGTCACTTTATCCCCCACTACAGAAAAGGAAAGCGAATTAACCATAGTCAACGATGATAAACATGGTATCCTTGAACATGTGAGACGATTTACTCCTATGAAATGGACAGTGATAACAAAGCAGCTCAATCCTCCCAATAAGCCCGTCTCTCCCTCATTTGCAACGCCCCTTGTTGACATCCGAGCACCACCTGTGTACTACAAATGACGTTGTGTCACCCGAAATGAATTTAAAGTCCACTTACCGTAAATGAGGACCGTTGCAGAGTTGCTTTTGCGCCGTGCGACAATATTCTTTGCCACACACGTGTAGTTGCCCGTGTCGGCTAGCCGAGCCTTCTTGATGACAAGATTATGGTCGGCGGTGATGAAAAAATTGGTGTCGCTCAGAGGGTCGATGACGTCCTCGTTTCTCTGCCACTCCACCTGAAAGAGTTTGATGGGTCAAAAGTGGAAGTGACTTTGCTACAGCTAACTCGACTCACATAAGACTTAAATTGGAAAATCTATTATGATGCTGTCAAAAATATTTATACCCTTGAATGATTTTGTAACAATGTCGGAAAGACACACGCAGCTGAGTGTGAGATTTTGTTTTGCTTTCTGATTCCAATTTTTGGTGCACTGTTGGATTGCGTTCTTTGTTTTCAAGCTCTCACTTGACCTTCTGCCTTCTTCAGGCTGCTGCTGGATTGTTGTTGGTATTACTGTCCCGTGTGATGCATATAATTGGACTTTCGTTTTTGTTTTTTTTTTACGTGATCCTTATTTTCTCTTGTGGTGACTTCTGCTCGGATGCTCTTTTTTTTCCCAGATTGTGGGCTGGCACTTTCTTTCCTATTTCTTTGCAAGCTGTCCCCGTGCTGTCCAAGAGTGATTGACTAGTTGGCTATTTGTGGTCCCTGGGCTGTCTGAGTGGCTGGCCCGACCTATGCTGTTTGTGTCATTAGAGCTCCCGGTGTCTATACAGCGATATTTCTACGGAGCTGCATGGTTTAGTACTCGGGGTTGGTGTTTTTAAAAGTTTCATAATCTCAACAAGTCGAGTCAACAAGTCACGAAGCACCGTATCTAGCGTTTTTTACCACATGGCAAAAGAAATTATAAAATATTTGGGTGTAGTCAGGCCACAGACGACAAACAAACATAATATCTGATTATTTGCACTGATATTCGACATTCTAAGAATGTTTTGTTGTCTTATACTACACTCTTAAAAATGCTGGGTTAAAAACAACCCAATATGGGTTGTTTCTCAATCCAGCGCTGGTTAAATATTGGACCAACCTCACGTTGGGTTATTTTAAACCCAACAAGTTGGGTTGGTTATCTTAACCCAACAATATATATATATATATATATATATATATATATATATATATATATATATATATATATATATATATATATATATATATATATATATATATATATATATATATATATATATATATATATATATATATATATATATATATATATATATATATATATATATATATATATATATATATATATATATATATATACATTTTTACATGATGGAAATCCCAACCCTGCAGCAATTTTTATTTTTTGTATTTTATTTTATTTTATTTTATTTTATTTTATTTTATTTTATTTTATTTTATTTTATTTTATTTTAAATTTAAATTTTTACATAATGGAAATCCCAACCCAGCAGCAAATAACTTAGCACCCAACAGAGATAACCCAGCAAATTGGGTTCTCAGAATACCCAATTCAATAAAAAAAATGACCCAATTAAATGACCCAACAGGCTCAACCCAGCGGTTGGGTCAAAAAAACAACCCAGCATTTTTAAGAGTGTACATATTGACTCACAGAAGTAATCCCTGTAAGTTTTGATGAGCTATGGAAAACTTGGTTCCATCTGCATGTCCGTTTACAGCGTGACACGTTTGTTTTGTTTTCATTGGAATGATCCGTTCCCGCCGGGATGCAACTATTTACTAATCCAGCACAATGTGGATGCAAATTTTTGTTCAACTTCCCAAAAAATAAATAATCTCAGGAGCGTTTCCTGTGTGTACGAGGCCTTGGAGTGTATGAGAGATGGCAAAGAGACGGAATAAAGAAGCGAGCGAGAGCAAGTCAAATGGAGCCATTAATTATAGATAGGCCTTTAGAGATTCCAAACGTGAAGTGAAGCCTCCCAGCTTATCCTGGGCGATATGATGAGCCGATGTGATATATGGCATCTTGGAAATGTGGGAGAGATAATAAATCAATAAGAAGCGATAATTAGAGGTGTAATTTATCCATATGGGCTGTCTGTTCCACGGTGGAAGCGAGGAGATGCCAGAGAGACGATCCCTGAGCCTCTATTTGCCCTTTGTCCTCCTGCTGAAGAAAGGCTAAATCAGGGGTCTCAAACTCAAATTACTTGGGGGCCACTGGAGCTAGGGTCTGGATGTGACTGGGCCACATCAGGTTTTACAAAAAAAATAAAAAAATATTAAAAACAGAAAAATATACAAACTTTTTCAGTGCTTTGGTTCCGATTTTCTACAATAAAAGCTCTGATAAAACATTCCACTGTTCTCAAATATCTTAATTTTTATTTTTCTGCACAAAATAAGATGAAAAATAAACAAATCAAGAATAAAGAAAATCAATCAATCAGCAATAAATAAATTTAATAATAATAATAAAACAACAAATAATAAAAACTTAAGAAACCACATATAGTTGGTGGGTAGACAAATTATTTTTTTTCAGATTAAAATGAACCTTTAACATGAACATTAATCAAACGTAATAATTTTTTCTGGGTACATGATACCATACAGCATCCATATCAAACTTGCGCGGGCCGCACTTAACATTAAACTTTTATATCAAAGCGGGGGCCTCAAACTGGTGTCCTGCGGGCCACATTTGGCCCGGGGGCCGCGTGTTTGAGACCCCTGGGCTAAATGGATGCGCGCAAACTAGAGATCTAGCGACCTAAACGGTAGCCTCCAAGTTATTTCCTTTAAACCTCAAAAAGCCAAAAACTTACCACTTCCACACGGATAGGGAGGATAACTATTAACAGTTATTTAACCTTTAACATGAACATTAATCAAACATAATAATTTTTTCTGGGTACATGATACCATACAGCATCCATATCAAACTTGCGCGGGCCGCACTAACATTAAACTTTCATATCAAGGCGGGGGCCTCCGCGGGCCGCGTGTTTGAGACCCCTGGGCTAAATGGATGCGCGCAAACTAGAGATCTAGCAACCTAAACGGTAGCCTCCAAGTTATTTCCTTTAAACTTAAAAAAGCCAAAAACTTACCACTTCCACATGGATAGGGAGGATAAATATTATATTAACAGTTATTTAACCTTTAACATGAACATTAATCAAACGTAATAATTTTTTCTGGGTACATGATACCATAAAGCATCCATATCAAACTTGCACGGGCCGCACTTAACATTAAACTTTTATATCAAAGCGGGGGCCTCAAACTGGTGTCCTGCGGGCCACATTTGGCCTGCGGGCCGCGTGTTTGAGACCCCTGAGCTAGATGGGGCCCTATAAATACCTATTATATGTTCTCACCTCTGCTGGTGGCACTCCCTCTGGGGGATGGCAACGCAGCACCACCTCCTGATCCAATGCCACCTCTTTAGCCTGAGGCTCCTCCTCAAAGTTCTTTCTCAAGTCTGAGGAGAGAGCGCAAAGAAACACAACCAATTAGGCTATTTGTAACTGCATGTGGAGTGTAAATGAAAGCTCCGCCAAGCTAAACCCCAAAATGTTCACCGGCGGGCCTTGCTGAGCGTGTCGCACTCCAGTTGCCCCCCCCAAAAAGCCACGCAGGGATTCAGTGGCACCGACCATGTTGCTTATTACAGGCTGCCTGGCTGTTTCAGAGATGCTTGTCTGCTGCCAGAGGGGGCCGGCATCAAGCAAAAGCAATTGCATTACCGCTCATTCCTCCCAATACCTCCCACTCCCGCGCCACCCACTCTTCTCCAGCAGTCGCCTGCCTGCAGCTTCCATCTGTAAAAGAGCTTGGAGCAGCCACACGAAAACAAAGCCCCCAGGCACCTGGACAAGAACTCCTGCAAGCTTGGCTGACTGCATGAGGCTTCACATTTCATCTCATTGAATTCTTTTACTGGTGTTGTATATTTGCCCATAAGTCAGGCTTTTAACTCCAGTGTTTTTGTTTTTATCTTTTTAGTCCTATATTTTTTTTGCTCTTAGTCTTCAGCTTTTAACTCCAGTGTTGTTTTTATCTTTTTAGTCCTATTTTTTTTTGCTCTTAGTCTTCAGCTTTTAACTCCAGTGTTTTGTTTTTATCTTTTTAGTCCTATTTTATGCTCTTAGTCTTCAGCTTTTAACTCCTGTGTTTTGTTTTTATCTTATTAGCCCTTTTTTTTTCTCTTAGTCTTCAGCTTTTAACTCCAGTGTTTTGTTTTTATCTTTTTAGTCCTATTTTATGCTCTTAGTCTTCAGCTTTTAACTCCCGTGTTTTGTTTTTATCTTATTAGCCCTTTTTTTTCTCTTAGTCTTCAGCTTTTAACTCCAGTGTTTTGTTTTTATCTTTTTAGTCCTATTTTTATGCTCTTAGTCTTCAGCTTTTAACTCCAGTGTTTTGTTTTTATCTTTTTAGTCCTATTTTTTTGCTCTTAGTCTTCAGCTTTTAACTCCAGTGTTTTGTTTTTATCTTTTTAGTCCTATTTTTATGCTCTTAGTTTTCAGCTTTTAACTCCAGTGTTTTGTTTTTATCTTTTTAGTCCTATTTTTTTGCTCTTAGTCTTCAGCTTTTAACTCCAGTGTTATGTTTTTATCTTTTTAGTCCTATTTTTTTGCTCTTAGTCTTCAGCTTTTAACTCCAGTGTTTTGTTTTTATCTTTTTAGTCCTATTTTTTTGCTCTTAGTCTTCAGCTTTTAACTCCAGTGTTATGTTTTTTTTTATCTTTTTAGTCCTATTTTATGCTCTTAGTCTTCAGCTTTTAACTCCAGTGTTTTGTTTTTATCTTTTTAGTCCTATTTTTATGCTCTTAGTCTTCAGCTTTTAACTCCCGTGTTTTGTTTTTATCTTATTAGCCCTTTTTTTTCTCTTAGTCTTCAGCTTTTAACTCCAGTGTTTTGTTTTTATCTTTTTAGTCCTATTTTATGCTCTTAGTTTTCAGCTTTTAACTCCAGTGTTGTTTTTATCTTTTTAGTCCTATTTTTTTTTGCTCTTAGTATTCAGCTTTTAACTCCAGTGTTTTGTTTTTATCTTGTTAGTCCTATTTTATGCTCTTAGTCTTCAGCTTTTAACTCCAGTGTTTTGTTTTTATCTTGTTAGTCCTATTTTATGCTCTTAGTCTTCAGCTTTTAACTCCCGTGTTTTGTTTTTATCTTATTAGCCCTTTTTTTTTCTCTTAGTCTTCAGCTTTTAACTCCAGTGTTTTGTTTTTATCTTGTTAGTCCTATTTTATGCTCTTAGTCTTCAGCTTTTAACTCCAGTGTTTTGTTTTTATCTTTTTAGTCCTATTTTATCCTCTTAGTCTTCAGCTTTTAACTCCAGTGTTTTGTTTTTATCTTGTCAGTCCTATTTTATGCTCTTAGTCTTGAGCTTTTAACTCCAGTGTTTTGTTTTTATCTTGTCAGTCCTATTTTATGCTCTTAGTCTTCAGCTTTTAACTCTAGTGTTTTGTTTTTATCTTGGTAGTCCTATTTTATGCTCTTAGTTTTCAGCTTTTAACTCCAGTGTTTTGTTTTTATCTTGTTAGTCCTATTTTTTTGCTCTTAGTCTTCAGCTTTTAACTCCAGTGTTTTGTTTTTATCTTGTCAGTCCTATTTTATGCTCTTAGTCTTCAGCTTTTAACTCCAGTGTTTTGGTTTTATCTTTTTAGTCCTATTTTATGCTCTTAGTCTTCAGCTTTTAACTCCAGTGTTATGTTTTTTTTAATCTTTTTAGTCCTATTTTATGCCCTTAGTCTTCAGCTTTTAACTCCAGTGTTTTGTTTTTATCTTTTTAGTCCTATTTTTATGCTCTTAGTCTTCAGCTTTTAACTCCAGTGTTTAGTTTTTATCTTGTTAGTCCTATTTTTTTGCTCTTAGTCTTCAGCTTTTAACTCCAGTGTTGTTTTTATCTTTTTAGTCCTATTTTATGCTCTTAGTCTTCAGCTTTTAACTCCAGTGTTTTGTTTTTATCTTGTTAGTCCTATTTTTTTCCTCTTAGTCTTCAGCTTTTAACTCCAGTGTTATGTTTTTTTTTATCTTTTTAGTCCTATTTTATGCTCTTAGTCTTCAGCTTTTAACTCCAGTGTTATGTTTTTTTCTTTTTAGTCCTATTTTATGCTCTTAGTCTTCAGCTTTTAACTCCAGTGTTATGTTTTTTCATCTTTTTAGTCCTATTTTATGCTCTTAGTCTTCAGCTTTTAACTCCAGTGTTATGTTTTTATCTTTTTAGTCCTATTTTATGCTCTTAGTCTTGAGCTTTTAACTCCAGTGTTTTGTTTGTATCTTTTTAGTCCTATTTTATGCTCTTAGTCTTCAGCTTTTAACTCCAGTATTTGGTTTTTATCTGGTTAGTCCTCATTGAATTCTTTTACCGGTGTTGTATATTTGCCCATAAGTCAGGCTGGTGAGCTAGCATTGCTTGGTCTTCTCTGGTGGAAATAAACGGCCGACCGCTTGTGTCTGATGAGCCAGACAGGCCACTGATAGCCAGCAGGTTGGCACTAATTTGATGCGTCCGCCCCGGGTTTGCACTCAGAGTGAATCGATGTGTTGCCGTGTCGCGAGGGGCACAGGGCGCGGCTGTGAGCTGATGGTGAATTCCTTTTAACTAATGGGGGGAGCTTGTTCTCGGAGGAGCATTAAGACGGTGTGTTTTTTGCAAATGAAATGAGGCCGATCCAGAAGATGTGAAGATCATCTGAGTTAAATAAATGCGTCCAAATGAAACAAGGTTACATAATAAGCACATGTTGGGGGGGGGCGCTATAGTGCTGTCTGGAATAATGCATATTTATGCCGGAATTAATAGGTGGCATGTTTTAAAATACTCAAAAGGAAAAGGGCTTCCTCTAATAAAGCTTTTGAGGCAGCAGCGAGGGATGCGCTTGTGTTCCCCAGACAGATTTACGGTTGCTACATTGCAATAAATTTCAGATCTGTTTTTACTCCAGCTACTTTCATCTGGATTGTCGTTGATATCGTCTATCCAGTGAAAAATATGCTCATGAATACTAAAATTTAGTGTGCTACTTTCACTGTGAGGTAGAAGAGGATTTGGTGATGAAGGGCATTAAGGGATAACAGTCAATAATAACATAATGAGGATTATTATGACTTTATTCCATTATAGTTATATGCACGGTTGGAGTTACGCCGTTACTTTAAGGGGGCCTCATGTGGGTGTTGATGACATGCTGGCTAAAAAAAAAAAAAAGTGCGATATCATTAACAGGAAATGTAGTACTTCAAGGGGGCTTGGCTCGAACTGACGACCACATAACTCCAGTCTTGGTTATACGGTATGCATCGTAAAAACCTCCAACGTTTGTTGTGCAAAAGGAGGGATTGATGCCGGTCTGGAATCATTCATGCATTTTCTACCGCTTATCCTCACATAGCTTCGCAGGGGTACTGGAGCCTATCCCAGCTGTCTTCTACACCCTGGACTGGTGGCCAGCCAATTACAGGGCACATATAGACAAACAACCATTCACACTCACATTCATACCTATGGACAATTTGGAGTCGCTAATTAACCTAGCATGTTTTTGGAATGTGGGAGGAAACCGGAGTACCCGGATGAGAACATGCAAACTCCACACAGAGATGGCCGAGCGTGGAATCGAACCCTGGTCTCCTAGCTGTGAGGTCTGCGCGGTAACCACTCATCCACCGTGCTGCCCTACGAAGAAACATTCATTCATTCATTTTCTACTGGAGCCTATCCCAGCTGTCTTCGGGCGAGAGGCGGGGTACACCCTGGACTGGTCGCCAGCCAATCACAGGGCACATATAGACAAACAACCATTCACACTCACATTCATACTTTTGGACAATTTGGAGTCGCTAATTAACCTAGCATGTTTTTGGAATGTGGGAGGAAACCGGAGTACCCGGATAAAAACATGAACGGGGAGAACATGCAAACTCCACACAGAGATAGCCGAGGGTGGAATTGAACCCTGGTCTCCTAGCTGTGCGCTAACCACTCAACCGCCGTGCCGCCCTAGTAAGAAACAAAGCTTATTAAATCCTACCCCTCCATCTGGTACTTTTACAATCAGTAACTCTTACATTTGTTCACTTCCTGCTTTCCTAATATAGTTCAAGTTTAGTTTTTTTTATTTTAATTTTATTTTTTTATTATTTTATTTTATTTTATTTTTATAGAGCTGGGCAAAATGTGCAAACAAAGTTTTTTTTTGTGTGTGTAAATGACAACAACACTCATAAGTCAATAACTTTATAGTAACTTCTTTCATTATTTAGTAAGGCTTAAAAACACAACTTAATGTCGCTCATATCTTCAGTTTTACCCGTCCACACAGAAACACCGACTTCTGTGTCAGACTCTAATTTAATTTCTACTAAGTTACACTCTTCTGCACTCTGAGAGAATGAGAGTGTATGACAAAAGGGCTCGCTACATTAATCACATTGCCCTATAGATCAAACTCACCAAGGTGCTGAAACCAATGCACCGTGTTCCTGCCGGTATGGAGGCAGGCGACAATGGCGATATATCCAGGAGCGGCAAAATGATCACGTTCGATTTCATATATTGTGATTAATTAATTTATTATCATCCCAGGACGAGTGTCCACAAAATGAAAAATCTTGTTTTGCACAAACAATTAGCCAATTAGTGTTAGTAATAATTTTAAAGCGCACTTACAAGCAATCCTGATGTAGGCTTTTTGGCTTTTCTGGGTTCCGGTAGTGCTCCATGCAACACATTGACACCAGTACTCATCGAGACCGAAGATCTTCTCCACTTGCTGTCTGGTGATTTCGATCGTCACCTGCATGACTGGTAAAGCTGGAAAAAAAAAATATAAAAAAAATACAGTGAACGCAGTGAAAGCAGTTTAATGTATTTAAGTTTTGTCAAATGAGTCACGTCGTTCTGTACGCCGTACCTTCCGTACAAATGCACCCATGTAATTTGGAAAGTAGTGCAGAATAAACAAGCAGGGAACTATAATCGTATATAAACAGAGTGCTTGTTAACTGAGGAAAATGAGAAGAGCGCCTACAGCTATCATTGGCGCCATTTGGAAAGTAGATAAAACAGCAACAGTTGGGATGAAATGCAGAAATGCACACAGCAAATAAACAAGCCAGCCTATGCTGCTCTTTTATAGTTAAATCCAGGTAATTAAATCTCTGTGATGCAGTACAAAATAGCTCCATTGCTTAAAGACAAGCCTTCGGGAAGCCAAACAAGAAGTGAAAGAACCCGCTCTGCAAAAGTTCACACAATATAGCTTCGTAAGGAGTTGTCTGATTCAAGGGACACCTTTAGTTTCCCTTTGACCTTTTATTTAGAAGACACGCCTTTTTAATCAGGCTTTTAACTCATATTTTTAAACTTTTCTTATGTTTTTATCTTTTTAGTCCTATTTTATGCTCTTAGTCTTCAGCTTTTAACTCCAGTGTCATGTTTTTACCTTTTTAGTCCTATTTTATGCTCTTAGTCTTCAGCTTTTAACTCCAGTGTTTTGTTTTTATCTTTTCAGTCCTATTTTTTTGCTCTTAGTCTTCAGCTTTTAACTCCAGTGTTTTGTTTTTATCTTGTTAGTCCTATTTTATGCTCTTAGTCTTCAGCTTTTAACTCCAGTGTTTTGTTTTTATCTTGTTAGTCCTATTTTATGCTCTTAGTCTTCAGCTTTTAACTCCAGTGTCATGTTTTTACCTTTTTAGTCCTATTTTATGCTCTTAGTCTTCAGCTTTTAACTCCAGTGTTATGTTTTTATCTTTTTTGTCCTATTTTTTTGCTCTTAGTCTTCAGCTTTTAACTCCAGTGTTTTGTTTTTATCTTTTTAGTCCTATTTTTTTTGCTCTTAGTCTTCAGCTTTCAACTCCAGTGTTTTGTTTTTATCTTTTTAGTCCTATTTGTTTGCTCTTAGTCTTCAGCTTTTAACTCCAGTGTTATGTTTTTTATCTTTTTAGTCCTATTTTATGCTCTTAGTCTTCAGCTTTTAACTCCAGTGTTATGTTTTATCTTTTCAGTCCTATTTTTTTTGCTCTTAGTCTTCAGCTTTTAACTCCAGTGTTTTGTTTTTATCTTTTTAGTCTTATTTTATGCTCTTTGTCTTCAGCTTTTAACTGCAGTGTTATGTTTTTTATCTTTTTAGTCCTATTTTTTGCTCTTAGTCTTCAGCTTTTAACTGCAGTGTTATGTTTTTTATCTTTTTAGTCCTATTTTATGCTCTTAGTCTTCAGCTTTTAACTCCAGTGTTATGTTTTTATCTTTTTTGTCCTATTTTTTTGCTCTTAGTCTTCAGCTTTTAACTCCAGTGTTTTGTTTTTATCTTGTTAGTCCTATTTTTTTGCTCTCAGTCTTCAGCTTTTAACTCCAGTGTTATGTTTTTATCTTTTTAGTCCTATTTTTTTGCTCTTAGTCTTCAGCTTTTAACTCCAGTGTTTTGTTTTTATCTTGTTAGTCCTATTTTATGCTCTTAGTCTTCAGCTTTTAACTCCAGTGTCATGTTTTTACCTTTTTAGTCCTATTTTATGCTCTTAGTCTTCAGCTTTTAACTCCAGTGTTTTGTTTTTATCTTTTCAGTCCTATTTTTTTGCTCTTAGTCTTCAGCTTTTAACTCCAGTGTTTTGTTTTTATCTTGTTAGTCCTATTTTATGCTCTTAGTCTTCAGCTTTTAACTCCAGTGTCATGTTTTTACCTTTTTAGTCCTATTTTATGCTCTTAGTCTTCAGCTTTTAACTCCAGTGTTATGTTTTTATCTTTTTTGTCCTATTTTTTTGCTCTTAGTCTTCAGCTTTTAACTCTAGTGTTTTGTTTTTATCCTTTTAGTCCTATTTTATGCTCTTTGTCTTCAGCTTTTAACTGCAGTGTTATGTTTTTTATCTTTTTAGTCCTATTTTTTGCTCTTAGTCTTCAGCTTTTAACTGCAGTGTTATGTTTTTTATCTTTTTAGTCCTATTTTATGCTCTTAGTTTTCAGCTTTTAACTCCAGTGTTTTGTTTTTATCCTTTTAGTCCTATTTTATGCTCTTTGTCTTCAGCTTTTAACTGCAGTGTTATGTTTTTTATCTTTTTAGTCCTATTTTTTGCTCTTAGTCTTCAGCTTTTAACTGCAGTGTTATGTTTTTTATCTTTTTAGTCCTATTTTATGCTCTTAGTCTTCAGCTTTTAACTCCAGTGTTATGTTTTTATCTTTTTTGTCCTATTTTTTTGCTCTTAGTCTTCAGCTTTTAACTCCAGTGTTTTGTTTTTATCTTTTTAGTCCTATTTTATTGCTCTTAGTCCTCAGCTTTTAACTCCAGTGTTTTGTTTTTATCTTTTTAGTCCTATTTTTTTGCTCTTAGTCTTCAGCTTTTAACTCCAGTGTTATGTTTTTATCTTGTTAGTCCTATTTTATGCTCTTACTCTTCAGCTTTTAACTCCAGTATTTCCTAGGGGGGGTCCTCCACACTGGGGGCTGTGTCGGGTCTGCTGAGGGGGTGCCATCCTTGGGTCCCTTCGGGGTTCCTCCCTTTAATGTGGGGGTCCACCCGTCTGTCGGAGTCGGGGGGCCCGGGTGCTGGTCCTCCGATGGCACGGCCTGCAGATCCTCCCAGTGTGGACGGCCCCAAAGGTGGCGTTTGCTTGTTCCTCAGTGCCATGCCATGTCTCCCTACTGTGTGTGTGTGGGGGGGGTCTAGTATGGAGGGCTTTCTTTTGTGTCTTTGTTTATTCCTTTTAATTGTGGTAATTGTTTTAATTCTGTAAAGCACTTTGTGTTGCATGTCTTTGCAGGAAAAGTGTGATACAAATAAAGTTTGATTTGATTTGATTTGATTTATTTAGGATGTAATCTACAGCTCATTTGTGTTGTCTTGAGCAGAGTACTAGTATATGTCCTACTTTCTTTCCACTTTGACAAAGATATCCTCATTTCCTTTCTGATCTTTCCTCTCTGGGTTTTTTTTTTTTTTTTTTCCCAGAAAGGTGTTCAACCTTTCATATGAACACAAAGCTTTCCAGGGAGCCACAGAGGACACATCTGCCTAGCTGGCACAGAAGCATACACGCCCGCTGTATATTTAAGTCTCAATGGAGTGTCGCTCTTCAATTTTTATTTGCATAAAAGCACTTTGTGACTCTCCTGCACTGTGCACACACACACACACACACACACTTGATCTGTCTGCAGTGATCGCTTCCAGCTCCAGACAGAAGTTGGTGGAAGCTTGTCTAAGTGGCACCTATCAGGCCATCAAACCTAGTATATGGCAATTATGTAAAGTACTTGCACCGTCGACAGATATCATGGAAAATTGTTGTTTTCTGCAAACAAATTGATGTTCTACCTTGCCCTTGTATGACAATCTTTATCTGGAAAGGAAATAGGAGGGACTACTGATTAGTAGCCCGACACACACACAGATAGGTGTGTCTGGGAGCTCACAATACATTTGGATACATTTGCCGTAAATCCAGCCTTGAGTCACTTCTGTGTCTCTGAATTCAACTTCTACGTTCTTATACGTGCTTCACTCGCAACAAAGGCAAAAACACCTCAAAATATTGAGTGCAAGTTAAGTAAGTTTCCTGCTTTTATTCTCTGTGTGTCAGCCCCGTGCGCACTCGTGCAGGGAAAATTTGTGGCTCAGCCGGTGAGCGAGAACCCCTAAAAGTTTGAACAAATACCGAAAGTAACAAAGTGGGCACTGCTGGGAATCGACAAATGGAGCAGAAGGAACCTTGCTAGCCTTAAATCAGCACTATGCCAACATTGGGCTTTGCCCCTTAAAATGTCAAATGAAACGGAAGACAAACACATCTACCGGTATGTTAGATAACAGTCCCCTTGTCTTTATGTGCGATTCCAGGAAAGGCGCTTGTTCTCACATTTGAAAAGAAGTCGGAATATTATATTATTTATTGGAATAAATAGGAAATAATAATCCCTTCAAGGGTCCAACTCACAATCATTACCTGTACAATTGACATGTGATATTTGCTTTCTTACCAATATGAAATACATTGATATCATCCAGCGCTTCAGAACTGGTACCGATATCAACTGATATCAACCGATACCAATACTGATACTGAAAATAAGTAGCCAAAAAGTTACCACTTCCACACAAAATAAGAGGAGAACTCATTCATTTTCTACCACTTATCCTCACGAGGGTCACGGGGGTGCTGGAGCCTATCCCAGCTGTCATCGGGCGAGAGGCGGGGTACAACCTGGACTGGTGGCCAGCCAATCACAGGGCACATATAGACAAACAACCATTCACACTCACATTCATACCTATGAACAATTTGGAGTCGCTAATTAACCTAGCATGTTTTTGGAATGTGGGAGAAAACCAGAGTACCCGGAGAAAACCCACGCATGCACGGGGAGAACATGCAAACTCCACACAGAGATGGGCGAGGGTGGGGAAAGACAAAATAAGTAGCCAAAAAGTTACCACTTCCACACAAAATAAGAGGAGAACTCATTCATTTTCTACCACTTATCCTCACGAGGGTCACGGGGGGTGCTGGAGACTATCCCAGCTGTTTTCGGGCGAGAGGCGGGGTACACCCTGGACTGGTGGCCAGCCAATCACAGGGCACATATAGACAAACAACCATTCACACTCACATTCATACCTATGGACAATTTGGAGTCGTTAATTAACCTAACGGGGAAACGGGGAGAACATGCAAACTCCACACAGAGATGGCCGAGGGTGGAATTGAACCCTGGTCTCCTAGCTGTGAAGTCTGCGTGCTAACCACTCGTCCGCCGTGCCACCCTGGACTAATGTAATCAGTTTTTTTTTCCAGTATTTCTTAATCACTTAACATTAATTCCTCCTGTATTCCTTCCTGTATTCCTCCAAGTATCGAATAACATAACCAGTGCAATAACATAACAGTAACTTTTCCTCCACTTTGCCCCGAGTTCTGGCCAGTTTTTGGTGTTGGAGAAAGTCACATAAAGGTCAGACTTTACCTGACCCCTAAAAAAAGACATGATTGCAACAATGAAGGCCAAATATCCCCTATCATCCCTCTAACCTGAACGTAAAATAAAAATCCATTTGGTGCAGCCGCACAGATGAAATACAGCGCAGCATTAAAAATTACAATAGCTTTGAGTCAGACTCTTCTCGGAGCAGTTTATATATGCATATCATTTGGGGGAAGACGCCGTATATTATAGAAGACGTACAGTATATTAGGTGTTCACTAACAACCCATATCCAGTGCCTAGAAATGCTCCAGGAACGAATCTGATTAATGCAAACTTCTCCTTGTCTGAGCTAGCGGGTGAAAGGAATAGAAGATCAGAATGGAGATGCAATGCATGAACAATAGCAACCTGAGGTGAGAAATTCTAAGAGGAGCAATTTGAAAAGCTCTGCTTGCCAGGGTAATTGCATTCTGTTTCCTTATCTCTGCCCGTCGCCATAATTACCTGCTTGCTGTGTCTGACACCTTCAAGAAACACTGCCGTGCGTCACTGTGTCCAATTTCTCTCCAATTAATGCGTACCGCCCCGTAATCGGAGTGTTTGGCGAGTGAAATACACACTTATGAGTCAATTGTATCAATAATCGCATATTTTATGTATAATCGACTGCCTCCAGAACATGCAAGAATTTACACTTGCTGCAAATGTGGAAATGTTCACTTCAAGTAAAGTGAGGATTAAAAATGTGACAGACCCCCCCCCATTCACCCCCCCGCTCGCTTTGAGCCGCATTTATAAATGAGCTTTTAATTACAACCTCAGAGAAACAAGCAGAGTCCGTGTGTAGAAACACTGATTAGTTGGAAAGAAAACACTTAAAGGCTAGAGAATTGTCAAAGAAACAACAACAACAACAACAAAATACTGATATGACCTTTGACCCCCGGCTTGTGTAAGTAAGTACCGCGAGCCGGATGCGATATGCACAAACAGATGGAATCGTGTCTGGAGGGACATCCATTGAAAAGCAGAAATGTGAAAAGAAACCCAAGCATAAAAGCGGCAGAGTTGATTGCCATAACAATAGGCTTTTATTACAGGTGGGCGTGGTTTAACTGGAAATTGGTACATTATTTCACATCGTTCAGTACTACATGCAAGGTCTTCCTCCTGACTTTATATCATCAGCCAAAATAGAAGCAAGTAGACGACAGAACCCCAGTGACAAGCCGTATACAGTTGTCTTGTGAAATGCACCGCGTACATTACGAAGTTTAAGATTGTAACAAGATTGTGATGAGTGGTGTACTATTTTACTACGCTTATGTATATAATGTACTATGATAGCCAATTGGCAATTTGGAGTGGCCAATTAACCTAGCATGTTTTTTTTTTTGGAATGTGGGAGGAAACCGGAGTACCCGGAGAAAACCCACGCATGCACGGGGAGAACATGCAAACTCCACATAGAGATGGCCGAGGTTGGGGAAAGACAAAATAAGTAGCCAAAAAGTGACCACTTCCACACAAAATAAGAGGAGAACTCATTCATTTTCTACCACTTATCCTCACGAGGGTCACGGGGGGTGCTGGAGCCTATCCCAGCTGTTTTCGGGCGAGAGGCGGGGTACACCCTGGACTGGTGGCCAGCCAATCACAGGGCACATATAGGCAAACAACCATTCACACTCACATTCATACCTATGGACAATTTGGAGTCGCTAATTAACCTAGCATGTTTTTGGAATGTGGGAGGAAACCGGAGAAAGCCCATGCATGCACGGGGAGAACATGCAAACTCCACACAAAGATGGCAGAGGGTGGAATTGAACCCTGGTCTCCTAGCTGTGAGGTCTGCGCGCTAACCACTCGTCCGCCGTGCCGCCCCGAAGCTAACATGTATTATGACTATTATATAATATACAATATTATGTATATTATGTATTATTTTCCATTATGTGCACTATATAATTAATTTCAGTGGAAATGTAATGCCTAGAGCGACACTAAATAATAATTTTGAAGGTCTTAAACAGATTTTCTATGTGCCAATGACAAAAATATACATTTTCTATGCCACTTTTCTATGTCACGAGGGTCACTGGGGTATGCTGGAGCCTATGCCAGCTGTCTTCGGGCGAGATACACCACATCTCTAACATAATAATAGCATTACAATCATAATCATAATAACAATAACATGGGCTAGTGTTGTATTTTAAACTCATGCTAAGCTCAAACTCAACTCTGAACCCCAATCGTCACTTCCTGTCCTCAACATACAGTATATCTACTTATCCCTTCTACCCGTTACTATAGGGATTACTGTATATATAAATACAACATATGATCTATTGAAGCCCGTTTGCAGGGAAGTCATTTTTTGCAGAAATTCAACAAATCACCTCAGTGCACACTGTCGCCCCTCTTCTCGACTCGTACCGCCTCTCATTTGGAGGTTCAACTTTTCGTTCAACGTTTGGAACACTGGGACATTCATCAATGTCACTTCCCTCTCAACAAGCAATCAAAGTCAAAAACAGGAAGGGGCCGTCAGTGGCGAAGGAGAAAGCCATCCTTCTGAGAACTTGCTGTGGAAACGATGCTGGCACATGTGTCGGGTCCGGGGTGTTGTCACAGTCGCCTTTTGGATGTGTGGAACTGTGAATTTGTAATATGTGATGTATCCCAATGTTCATATACATTAAACCATAATACTCAAGTACATCCTTTGAATGCATCATCCAGACTGTTCCATAGTTTTAGTAACCAAGCAACAATAGATCCATGTGAAGAGCACTCAGAAAATATATCAGTGGGCACTTTAAGATACAGAACGTAGTCTAAAAAGAGCTTTCAAAAACATCCATCATGGCTGCAGATCTGAGCGGGCTTAAGAACCAGAGTTTCAACAAATTAAATCATTCATTTTCTACCGCTTTTCCTCACCAGGGTCGCGAACATGCAAACTCCACACAGAGATGGCCGAGGGTGGGGAAAGACAAAATAACTAGCCAAAAAGTTACCACTTCCACACAAAATAAGAGGAGAACTCATTCATCCATTCATTTTCTACCGCTACCAGCTGTCTTCGGGCGAGAGGCGGGGTAAAGACTGGACTGGTCGCCAGCCAATCACAGGGCACATATACTAGACAAACAACCATTCACACTCACATTCATACCTATGGACAATTTGAAGTCTCCAATTAACCTAGCATGTTTTTGGAATGTGGGAGGAAACCGGAGTACCCGGAGAAAACCCACGCATGCAAACTCCACACAGAGATGGCCGAGGGTGGGGAAAGACAAAATAACTAGCCAAAAAGTTACCACTTCCACACAAAATAAGAGGAGAACTCATTCATTCATTCATTTTCTACCGCTTATCCTCACAAGGGTCACGGGGTGCTGGAGCCTATCCCAGGTGTCTTCGGGCGAGAGGCGGGGTACACCCTGGACTGGTGGCCAGCCAATCACAGGGCACATATAGACAAACAACCATTCACACTCACATTCATACCTATGGACAATTTGGAGTCGCTAATTAACCTAGCATGTTTATGGAATGTGGGAGGAAACCGGAGTACCCGGAGAAAACCCACGCATGCACGGGGAGAACATGCAAACTCCACACAGAGATGGCCGAGGGTGGGGAAAGACAAAATAACTAGCCAAAAAGTTACCACTTCCACACAAAATAAGAGGAGAACTCATTCATTCATTCATTTTCTACCGCTTATCCTCACGAGGGTCACGGGGGGTGCCGGAGCCTATCACAGCTGTCTTCGGGCGAGAGGTGGGGTAAAGCCTGGACTGGTCGCCAGCCAATCACAGGGCACATATAGACAAACAACCATTCACACTCACATTCATACATATGGACATTTTTGGAATGTGGGAGGAAACCGGAATACCCGCAGAAAACCCACGCTTGCACGGGGAGAACATGCAAACTCCACACAGAGATAGCCGAGGGTGGAATTGAACCCTAGTCTCCTAGCTGTGAGGTCTGCGCGCTAACCACTCGACCACCGTGCCGCCCTGCAGCTGGATTTATGAGACAAAAAAAAAAAACGACTTTCAAATTGTGCACCAAGAAGACAAGGAATATTTGTGTCTCTGTCGGTAATCTCATCTTGAACCAAGAGGGGCTCAACACCCCAACAAAACATCACCGGGCCCAATCTCGGGTGAGTCTATTGTGAACGCGGCCGAGTGCAGGACTTTAGTTTTCCTTGCCACACTCTTGTTTTCGCAGGCTGTGACCTCAATTCCATGGGGGTCATTTGCTTATCAAAGGCACAGACTGGAACTTACAGGTCCTGGGCGTGTGTTCATTGTGAACACGAGGAAATTCAATTAGGTGCCATGCTTGCTGTGTGTGGCGAGGATTCATCAGGATATATAAGGGGATTACGGGTTGGGTGACTTTACATCAGACCGATGCCCCATTTCAAGAGAAGATGGTTCACAATGGTTGAAAGGAGACATCACAGATGAGGCTTTTAAGGGCCGCTACATCCTCGCCAACGTGTCAAAAGCATGTTGTAAGTGTTTCATTTCCTACTGTGATTCGTCTTTGTACCGGATGGCACCCATGTCATCCCGGCATCGGGTGCCCACTGCTTCTTTTCAAAACTGCAACAATACAGCTCTCTCCAGACCAATTACTTCCTTTCGAACATGAAATAAATCTATAACCACAGCCAGGTTGAACCTCTTTCATAGTTTCAATCCAGGGGTACACAATAAAGAAAAGAAAAGATTAATGATACTTACAGTAAGCCAGATAAAGATGGAATTTTATGAAAAAAAGAAAAAGTTTTTGTTATTGTTATTACAGCCCTATAGACATGAAATAACACCCATATGACTAATTTGTCCATAGGTATGAATGAGAGTGTGAATTATCCATATGTGGCCATCAGTCCAGTATACCTCGCTTCAGCTGGGATAGGCTCCAGCATAACCATGACCCTAGTGAGGACAAGCAGTATAGATAATAGATGGATGGATTGTCTCATTTACATTCATATTACCCGATATTGTAGATTTAAGACATAAATACAATTTGTGCTTGTGTGTGTCGCAGTGAATGGCAGTAGGGGAGCCGAATGGGTAGTGGACAGGAAGTGACGTCAGGGTTCAGGTCAAGTTTTAGCCTGTTGTGGGTTGTAGCCACAAAAATAGTGTTGTTATGATTAATATCCATTCATTCATTCATTAATTTTCTACCGCTTTTTCCTCACGAGGGTCGCGGGGAGTGCTGGAGCCTATCCCAGCTGTCATTAGGCGAGAGGCAGGGTACACTATATTATTAATATATTGTGTATTATTAATATATAATATATATATATATCTTGTTCCTGTTGTGAAATAAATCAAAACTGCAATAAAAGCCTGTTGTTCTGGTGATCGAGTCAGCTCACCAAACAATTTGTCATTTTTATTTTATGCTTGACAATGCTTAATTTAGACAAAAAATTTAAAACATTAGCTTAAATATGCAAAATAATAAAAAATAAAATGAAAATTAAAAAAAAACTAAACTTGAACTATATTAGGAAAGCAGGAAGTGAACAAATGTAACAGTTACTGATTGTAAAAGTACCAGATGGAGGGGTAGGATTTAATAAGCTTTGCTTCTTCCTACTCCTTTTGGACATGTGGAACTGTGAACTGATTATGTGATGCATTCAATTGTAATTTGATGCACGTTCAAAGTTTGAATAACAAACAAAATGTCTGGATCTCTACACGTACATAACCTGACCAGTGCAATATTATGTAAACAACACAAAGTAAACACCACTTCACACAACCAAGGCCATCACTGCCACCCCATAAAGTCTGCAAACCTCAATTACTATGTAAAGCAGCGTGATGATGGGTGGGGCACTGAGAATGGCAGGTGACGCCATTTAAAGCGCCCGCCTTTTAAAAAGTACGATGTGGCCTTCTGAGTGAAGCATGGCTTCTATTAAACTGCAAAGGGGGAGGGCAACAGAAGTGGCAAAAAGGCACCCTGTGCTTGCATTCAAGGATGCCGGCGAGGTTAGGGCTCAAGTCACTGGGCCGGCATTCTGGGTCAAGGCTCTGCCTGCAGTTATAACCAGCTTTTCAAGAGCTTCTTTTGATTGAGCTGTCCGTTTTACACAATGAATGCACGCGGCAAGGCCCCCGCCGATGCTCTGAATGTCATTACAGATTATTCATGGCTGACAAACAGGAGAGCAGGTAGTGGTCCAATCAATCTGTTTGGGCTCCGTCCAATGCCACTTCAAGGAGATTCAGATTGGCTTGATGAAAGGGAATCATGCAGAGCCAGAGAAAACCGATTTAAGTCCTGGAACCTGCATACGCGGAACTTTAAAACCTAACAGAAACGTAAGAGTGTGAAAGGTTCTGAAAGAAATAGATAAGCATCCGGAGAGTGACATCTTCCCTACAGTATTTGTTAAAGTAACACTATACACAGGATCTAACAACAATGCAGGAAACAATGACACACAAATGGAAGTTGAACAGGTGTTCGAAGCTTTGCAAAGCGCTAACGAATTCCTGGCCACATCCTCAGAGGGACTTTTCCGTGTCACAGAATGCAGACATTATGGGTAGGTTTCTATATTTAGGGGCCTAGAAGCAACACTGCATAGGTACCAGATGTTTTTCATACTTGTTCTAATTAATCTACCTGCCGTTGGTGTTCGTGGTCGCCCAAACAACTCTTTTTTAGAACATTTTGTTCTGTCCACAGTGCGGTCCAGGGGGCCATTTGCAATCTGGAGCTTTTAATTGGCCCGTGACACATCGTAGATATAAAATAAAAAAAAAGAAAAAGACAGTAAAAAGGCTAACATATAGAACAAAAAGGTCTAATGCAGGGGTGGGCAAACTACGGCCCGGGGGCCACATCCGGCCCGCCAAGTGTTTGAATACGGCCCGCCCAATCTTTCCAAAGTATTTCATTTAAACTCAACATACAACCTGGCATCATGGCCTGAGCCAACCTTTTGATGGTTTTATCAATTTCGTTTTTTGACATGGTCTGTTGTTTACAAAGTGCTCCTGAAAAAAGGGACACAAGCACATAATAATAATAATAATAATAATTATTATTAGATTATTATAATTATTATTAGAACTATTATGATTACTATAATTATTATATTAATGCTAATTATTATATTAATTATATATAATATTATTGTTATATTTGCATATTTTACATAATAATAATATAATAATTATTATTTTAATTTTATTGTAATTATTATAATATTTTATTATTTTTAAAATATTTAAATATAATATAAAATAATAAATAATAATAGCAGATTGCATGACAATTTTACAGATACAATAATACCAGGTGGACTGTTACGTGTAAAATATATAGTCTGCCCCCCCCCCGTAAATTTTGTCATATCAATGCGGTCCGCGAGTCAAAAAGTTTGCCCACCCCTGGTCTAATGTGTGGAGAAAAAGTGCATATGTTGATATTCATAACAATAGTAAACAATTAAAAAAGCACTTAAAAAAATATATATATATATATATGCGTGTGTATAGATATGCATACAGTACACAAACATACACACACTCAAATTCTGCGGCTTCACTCGATTACACTTTTTTCCTGATTGAATACGACCAACTATGAGTAAAAATTATGCATCTTGAAGCAAATTTGATGTTTTTATTTCCTAAATTAAGCATTTTCAAGCTACAGTGGCTAAATGACACAAATATAAGGCATTCAGAAGACACATTCAAAGACATGATGTGATGTGTAGTATTGTACACTGGTCACTAAGTGTCAGTAATGTTACATTGATGAAACAATAGTCATGACAGGGAGTATTGTACAGACAAAAACAAGTGACTATATTATGTTTTATATCTTATGTCTTATTTTGTCTTATGTCTACTACACTGGGGAGTAGGAGTGTAAAGTTGAGCTCCTAAGTTAGCTCCTAACCGCTTTTAAAACAGTGATTCTATTGGTGTGTTCTGCTATATACTCATTAATAAATGATGATACCTAAATGATGATACTTTCTCATGCACTCCAAATCATCATTCAGGTTAAAAAAAATAAGCAGTTATATACAGTAAAGTTTTCAACATGGAAATCAATTCCATATGCTTCCTCTGCATTGACTATATTTACACCATGCAGCAAAAGCAATTAGGCATGGAAATTATTGGTACATATATCACCATCTGCATATAGTTGAAGTTAAAAAAAAAATACTGAGAACATATTTTCTATTCGCAGTTTTGGTCGGTAGCCAAGATTCTTATGTAAAAGCTTTGAGTTTTCAATGTGTAAAATGTTATGTCCGATAGAACTGCTTCTGTGGATGTTTGGCATCAATTGACAATCAGGGAGACCATTGAGCTCGTGAGAGACATCAGGTTTCCATGACGACTCAAAAAGGCTTGGCCCCATTAGTGCTTCTTGGACATTGAATTCACATTTATACATGGTTGCTGGTCACCAATTACATCAAATGGGCATTAGTTCAAAGCGATGGATTTTTCTATTTACGCAGTGCCGTTGTAATTAGTTTATTTAACCTATCATGAGTGGCACACGCCCACTGACCCCCCCCCCCCCACACACACACACTCACAAAAGCTAGTACTGTCATTTACCACAGTGTCCTCGTTGTAATTATTCTTATCAAATACCCCAACTCTGATGATTGGCACCAACCAAACGCTCTGCACCGGACTCGGACCTGCTCCTTTATCTCCCAAACACACCTTGTCCTACCTCAAATAAGCGCACGTTTGAGGTGAAGGCCTTGAGCACTTTACCTCTGCTTCCATTTCATTTGTCCAAGTACGAGATCTTATAGAACGCTAGCCACATGAAAGCCGTGATCATTTGCTCTGTCTCATATGTTTTTCTCCCCCCTTGTCTGACATCGGTTGGGTCGGTTGGGCTCTGAAGTAAATAAGGAAGACCGCGTGAGGTAAGTCAAACCAGCTCCCATCTGGCTGTAGAGTGCTCTGCGCCATACAAATTGCATTAGGGCCCCCCCCCGCCCCCACCATCACCCCACCGTGCGTTTCCGCTTACTGTTGCTTGGGCTCTCCTGGGCCTTCAACAGCGTGGTTTTGTTCAAAGGTGGATGTTTTTTTTCCGGAATACAATCAAGTCAGGTGAAGAACACAAGGCCCGACCACAAAACACAATTGAAGAAGTGGAATACAAGAATATTTACACAAGAAATATGCTTTATGTTGTTAAAAATGGAATGTCACTGTTAACAGTGACTCATATTAACGCTTATGATTTAAAATCAGGTGTGTTGCAACACTCGACCGCGATAAGTGAATTTCCACAAATTTGGATTAATATTTTTTAATGGAATATTTTCGTAGGTAGAGCATAAACACACTTTTTTGGACTTTCAAAAAAAAAAAAAAAATATATATATATATATATATATATATGCTGGAGCCTATCCCAGCTGTCTTCGGTCGAGAGGCGGGGTACACCCTGGACTGGTGGCCAGCCAATCCCAGGGCACATATAGACAAACAACCATTCACACTCACATTCATACCTATGGACAATTTGGAGTCGCTAATTAACCTAGCATGTTTTTGGAATGTGGGAGGAAACCGGAGTACCCGGAGTAAAACCCACGCATGCACGGGGAGAACATGCAAACTCCACACAGAGATGGCCGAGGGTGGAATTGAACCCTGGTCTCCTAACTGTGAGGTCTATATATATATTATATATAGATGCTTTAAGCATAAAAAACTACCGACTAACTTGTTAGCCCACTATTTATCTACGTATTTTTAACTTTAGGAATAGGAAGTAGGAGTAGGAAGAAGTAAAAAATGTACCACTTCCACATTCAACGGGAGAAGAACTATGTAAACACCTGGTGGCAGTTGAGAAAAATTCATAAAAAGTCAAATGAGATGCACGCACTTTCTTTATATTAAAAAAAAAAAATAGTGGGTACCAAAGATGACTATCAATGATATTGTGATTATTGAAAAATGATGAATAAATATTTCATAGAAAAGGGACTGAAGCTTAAACATATTGCCTTGTTTATACCAGCTTTAACAGCTGGAAAATCATTATTTGAAAACAGTATGCATGCTATGACAGGAGGTTCATTGTATATATT
This sequence comes from Doryrhamphus excisus, assembly GCF_030265055.1. Taxonomy (NCBI): domain Eukaryota; kingdom Metazoa; phylum Chordata; class Actinopteri; order Syngnathiformes; family Syngnathidae; genus Doryrhamphus; species Doryrhamphus excisus. Next base: position 9,168,434 of record NC_080488.1, on the reverse strand, counting down.
TGCAATATGAATTTACACATTTAATGTCATGATGGGAATCTAAAAGTTCCATGGGTCTGAGCATGCAAGAATGAGAGAGAAGTGTACAGTACACATAAAAACAAAACAAAACAAAACAAAAAAAAAAATACAGGGTCCATTTTTAGCACCTAATGCCCTTGTGTTCACATGAAGGCTGAGTCGACATGCTTCTCGTCTGAATCAACTATAATGACACAAAGGGATGAAGTGCTGTAGACCGAACACGCATTGAGTCTTTAAATATTAATTTCTTTGTTCAAATGCAACTGTGTAAATTATTTATCGAGTCGATGCAAGACAAGAGAGCTGTGTATTTTTATAAATAAACGGATGCTGAAACTTGAGGAAAGACGGTGAAAGAGGAAAGTGGAACCCTTTAATGTGGTCAGCAGTTGGAAAAAAAAAAGTTCCCTTGAACTTCAGGTGACCATGAAAATGTCCAACCAGTACTTCCATACTAGTCTCCCACTTGTATTATTATTGTTGGTGTGTACTCTTACTGGTTTTACATATAAATCATGTTTACAATATACTACGTGCATTGTCAGCACCGCTACACGCATCCGTGAAGCAGTTGTGGCATTATTATGTTCCAGCTGTCTTCGGGCGAGAGGCGGGGTACACCCTGGACTGGTGGCCAGCCAATCACAGGGCACAAATAGACAAACAACCATTCACACTCACATTCATACCTATGGACAATTTGGAGTCGCCGATTAACTTAGCATGTTTTTGGAATGTGGCAGGAAACGGGAGTACCCGGAGAACATGCAAATTCCACACAGAGATGCCCGAGGGGGGGATCAAACCTGGGTGTCCTCGCTGTCTGTCCTGCGTGCTAACCACTTGACCACCGTGCAGCCGAAAAATAAGAAAAATACTGAAATATGCAATTTTGTTACGTTAAAGAGCCAAAACAATGAGCAATAGTCAACTAGTCAACACCCTGGACTGGTGGCCAGCCAATCACAGGGCACAAATAGACAAACAACCATTCACACTCACATTCATACCTATGGACAATTTGGAGTCGCTAATTAACCTAGCATGTTTTTGGAATGTGGGAGGAAATCGGAGTACCCGGAGAACATGCAAATTCCACACAGAGATGCCCGAGGGGGGAATCAAACCTGGGTGTCCTCGCTGTCTGTCCTGCGCGCTAACCACTCTTCCACCGTGCAGCCGAAAAATAAGAAAAATACTGAAACATGCAATTTTGTTACGCTAAAGAGCCAAAACAATGAGCAATAGTCAACACGCTGGACTGGTGGCCAGCCAATCACAGGGCACAAATAGACAAACAACCATTCACACTCACATTCATACTTATGGACAATTTGGAGTCGCTAATTAACCTAGCATGTTTTTGGAATGTGGGAGGAAACCGGAGTACCTGGAGAACATGCAAATTCCACACAGAGATGCCTGAGGGGGGGAATCAAACCTGGGTGTCCTCGCTGTCTGTCCTGCACGCTAACCACTCGAACACCGTGCAGCCAAAAAATAAGAAAAATACTGAAATATGCAATTTTGTTACGTTAAAGAGCCAAAACAATGAGTCAACACGCTGGACTGGTGGCCAGCCAATCACAGGGCACAAATAGACAAACAACCATTCACACTCACATTCATACCTATGGACAATTTGGAGTCGCCAATTAACCGAGCATGTTTTTGGAATGTGGGAGGAAACCGGAGTACCCGGAGAACATGCAAATTCCACACAGAGATGCCCGAGGGGGGAATCAAACCTGGGTGTCCTCGCTGTCTGTCCTGCGCGCTAACCACTCCTCCACCGTGCAGCCGAAAAATAAGAAAAAATACTGAAACATGCAATTTTGTTACTTTAAAGAGCCAAAACAATGAGCAACTAGTCAACACCCTGGACTGGTGGCTAGCCAATCACAGGGCACATATAGACAAACAACCATTCACACTCACATTCATACCTATGGACAATTTGGAGATGATAGGTAACGTAATGTAACTCATATTACACAAGTATAATGATGAGCTAAAAACACGCTACACACAGAAATTCAACAAAGAAACCAAGCAAACATGACACTCACTACTATATAAGCTAGTCATAGTTAGCTTAAATACTGATATTAGCATCGATGAAAAGGGAGCCTAACTTTGTGAAAAGGGTGCCCAAACTACTCCACAGCTCCCAAAATAAGCCAAAAAACTCACTTTTATGCATTCACGCACAGCATCAACTTGGTGATATGATGTATAAGGCGCAATAAGGCTCAGATATCTATATATTGTTCAACCGAAAAAAACGTCCGGCGCTGTGGTGCGTTTACTGACCGCTGAACACCGTAGGACAAACAACACTCTAAGCCGAACATACAATGGAATGTAAATTATGGGCTTTCTAACAGTTTATGACCAGTTTAGACTCAGTGGCACGCAAAATCGGGTACCACTTCGGGGACCGAATGCTATAACAAGTGTAACTCGGCTTATGTCGGTGCCCTAAAGACGGCTAATTGAGGCTTTTGCAACGAGAAAATCATTTATAAAAACAAATCAGTTGTCTAAGACGATGTGAAGTGATTCATTATTGATGCAGATGGTGCAAAATCCTCAGGATTGCTTTGTGATGGGTCCCAGAGCAGTACTGCTGTTCCTTTCGCTGTCAACATGCCTCATTGAACATCCACTCTGATGAAAAGACTTCTGGAAAAAAACATGGGATGTTTTTTCTTTGTGTTTGTTCATTCTCTAAAAAAAAAAAAAAAAAAAAAAAAAAAAAGACACCATAAATTAGCCGCTATTTGCTTAAATTTGGGATTTTAATCCCTGAGCACATTTCTACTCGATTTCTAACCCAGCAGTCTGCAAGCACCAGCTACCTTTAGCTATTTTAAATAAAAATACAGTAGATTTTACAGGTTTAGACGCATCTAAAAGCCTTATGCACACTTCAAAAGCAAACTGTCTGTGTCTCACAGAGCATTCCATGAGGACACTGGAGCTTTCTTCCTTCGCCCGTGCACGACTGTCCCATACCCGGGACACCCTGCAGCTTCCAGTTGAAAAGGAGCCGATGTTTGTTCCAGGAGTGTGTAAAATACAAATGCTGTAAAAAAAAGAGTCTCCTCGGGGGCCAAACAACACAAAGCATTAACTGTCAGCCAACTCACTTCCTGTGCCGATCAAAAATCTCCACGGACTATTTAGCTGTCAGCTGCCTCACCACACCCCCAGCTTTACTATTACTAAACCAATTTGAGCAGAGCAGGTGCTGATTGACACCACAAACCCCCGCTCGGTGCACCGCTGTCAGGCGAACAGTCACATCTTTCATTCGGGTGCCACGTGGAAACGACGGTGCAATGGGGTGGACATGTAAAAAAAAAAAAAAAAAAAGGACTCTAACTTAATTGCCTGCAATCATAATCAGTTCTTTCAGTCTTCATTCAGATATGCGACGTGAAAAACGTTCACTTTGTCAACTTTGGTCCCTATTTTCTCAGCATTGGTGCAGTCCGGGTGGAATGGATAATACATGGGTTGCACACAAAACGCTTTTTCTTCCACACAGAGTTTACGGTTACACAGACCTGAGGAAAATGACTTCCACCAAGGTCTATAAAGCCGCTCTGCACTAAAGCTTCACGGACTCGCTTGCTGACGTCAGGAAATAAGAGTTTATAAATGGTGTTTCTTTTTTACTATAAGGAATTGGTTCCCTATTACTAATAATACTATTGAGAAGCTGCAGTATTACTGTATTGGTTTGCACAGCTGGCATCAAACCCGTGCAAACCTGTCGCCTTCATATAGTCGACTGTGTCTTTCATGCCCCACTCCAACACCTCACCACGCTCCACTGTATTTATTTCTGCCAATCGTCAAAAAGGTGTATTCATTGATTACACAAAAGTTACCACTTCCACACAAAATAAGAGGAGAACTCATTCATTCATTCATTTTCTATCATTTCCTCACAAAGGTCGCAGGGATGCTGGAGCTTATCCCAGCTGTCTTCCAGCGAGAGGCGGGGTACACCCAGGACTGGTGGCCAGCCAATCACAGGGCACATATAGACAAACAACCATTCACACTCACATTCATACCTATGGACAATTTGGAGTCGCTAATTAACCTAGCATGTTTTTGGAATGTGGGAAGAAAACCGGAGTACCCGGAGAACATGCAAATTCCACACAGAGATGCCCGAGGGGGGAATCAAACCTGGGTGTCCTCGCTGTCTGTCCTGCGCGCTAACCACTCGACGACCGTGCAGCCGAAAAATAAGAAAAATACTGAAACATGCAATTTTGATACGTTAAAGAGCCAAAACAATGAGCAATAGTCAACTAGTCAACACCCTGGACTGGTGGCCAGCCAATCACAGGGCACATATAGACAAACAACCATTCACACTCACATTCATACCTATGGACAATTTGGAGTCGCTAATTAACCTAGCATGTTTTTGGAATGTGGGAGGAAACCGGAGTACCCGGAGAAAACCCACACATGCACGGGGAGAACATGCAAACTCCACACAGAGATGCCCCGAGGGTGGAATTGAACTTGGGTCTCCTAGCTGTGAGGCCTGCACGATAACCACTCGTCCACCGCGCAGAATCGGCTCATTCATTCATTAATTTTCTACCGCTTTTTCCTCACGAGGGTTGCCAAGGGCAGAGACAGAGAGGGCCGAGGGTTGGAATTGAACTCCGGTCTCCTAGCTGTGAGGCCTGCGCAATAACCACTCGACCGCCGTGCAAAAAAAGCAAAAAAAGTTAAAGAGAACAATACAATTACGTCAAAATAACGACACAAATAGCATCTCTTCTGTAAGGGTTCAGTTTTTTGGAAAATGTCAAAATTGTCTGATAAAAAGCAAAGGCTTAGGATGACACCAGATATGTTTTGGTAGGAGGACAAAGGCTCCACGCGTGGGAGATCGAAACGCCTGTGTTGTTTGGTGAAGCGTAATTATCACACTTTGTCTTTGTTCCACTAATTGCAACTAATGTTCCATTCATTATGCGCGCGTGCAGAGAGTGACTTCAAAAAGGGATGTGCGGGACAAATAAAAATACATCAATAAAGATTAAATATTGTTGAATCTTGAATACTATGCATGTGATTAACAATTTGTATAAAAACAACAAGCCCTTACTTTTATTTATCACTTTTAAATGAAACACTGTCGTCCCTCACTATGTTGTGGTTCTAATTTCCCAGTTTCACTCAAGTGCGTCTCGTTTTTTTTCAAAAATATTAATAAATCATGCTGTTTCCTGGTTGAATACAGCCCTTTATAGTCCAAAAATATACAGATTATATACACACATAGCAGGCGCAATATTATACTTTTATAATATAATACCTCATCAAAACACTGCTGGCTGAGAGCTGAAACTCAACTCTGAAACCCTGACATCACTTCCTGTGAAACAGGTCCTCGAGCGAACACTTATTGGGAACATACATAAACATGAGTCTTATTTATGTCTTTATGTACTATATTGGGTTGCACGGTGTTGAAGTGGTTAGCACGATGGCCACGCAGCTAGGAGACCCGAGTTCAATTCCACACTCGGCCATCTCTGTGTGGAGTTTGCATGTTTTCTTCGGTTTCCTCACACATTCCAAAAACATGCTAGGTTAATTAGTGACTCCAAATTATCCATAGGTATGAATGTGAGTGTGAATGGTTGTTTGTCTATATGTGCCCTGTGATTGGCTGGCCACCAGTCCAGGGTGTTGACTAGTTGACTATTGCTCATTGTTTTGGCTCTTTAACATAACAAAATTGCATGTTTCAGTATTTTTCTTATTTTTCGGCTGCGCGGTGTTCGAGTGGTTAGCGCGCAGGACAGACGGCGAGGACACCCAGGTTTGATTCCCCCCTCGGGTTAGGGTTAGCATTAACATGCTAGGTTAATTAGTGACTCCAAATTGTCCATAGGTATGAATGTGAGTGTGAATGGTTGTTTGTCTATATGTGCCCTGTGATTGGCTGGCGGCGACCAGTCCAGGGTGTACCCCGCCTCTTGCCGGAAGACAGCTGGGATAGGCTCCAGCACCCCCTCCAGCACTATCCTCATGAGGATAAGCGGGAGAAAATGAATGAATGAATGAGTTCTCCATTTTGTGTGGAAGTGGTAAGTTTTTTTTTGTCTTTCCCCACCCTCGGCCATCTCTGTGTGGAGTCCTGTCCCAGCTGGTACCTGCAGAAAGATCAACACCGAGATTCGTCACAATTAACGTTCCGTTCCGTCACTCTCTCAAAGCAAATCCTTAACCCCATCCTTGAACGTGCACACACACACACACACACACACACACACACACTGACAGCTGACCTGTCTGAGAAGCCTAATAGAACGTGTTGGCAGATGTTTCACGGGAACAATTCACCTTGCCATCTGCTTTGCAGGTTTCACCGCCAAATCCTTCCTGCTCTGATCCGCAGTCAAGGACAGGATGAAATACAAGTCCCATTATGGGGGGCAGCTACGAATAATGCATTATCAATTAGTCCCCTCTGCTGCTGATTGATGCTTAGCAGGTGGTAAAAGGGCCATTTTGTTCATTTAGGACTATATTGTCCTCTCTGTTCCCCCATGATTCTTATTTCCTCCTGTTCATTATCAGATTTTGGTTAAATTGCGGCACGGCTGCTCCTCAACCTCCCATTAAAGATCATGTTTAATCACTGTTGTGTGGCTCCGCAGTCGTTAGGATGCTTCCTACCTGAAATCACCAGAAGGCTACAGCAGAAACATGGAGGAAAGGGATCGACTGAAGAATTTAATATGCATATCCATATGGGTGTGAGAAAGAGAAACGGAACAGAGGGAAAAGTGGGTGGGAGGTGTGGCTAACAACGTATTAACTGCCGAGGTATTAAAAATAAAGGTCAGAGATCATTTCGGCTAAGCCTAGATTATCTTCCCTTTAGATCAGAAATTAAATATGTCATCACATTACAATTCTGGGATCAGGTCAATCAGAAAAGACATATTTTATACAAAATGAATCCTCGCTCCCTTGCCGACACAGAGGTTAGCCCCTCGGTGCCGTAACACATTATTAGTTCTAATGAGAAAGTGATGGATGGATTTAAAAGATTTACTGACCACGTCATGCGTGGTATTTCGACTTGAAAGGATAGATAGCGGCTCGGCGCCGCCGCTGATAAAAACCTTCGGGTTATAGGACATTGAGACCGAGGTTCAAAGTAACGGGGCCACTTATTAAAAAATGGAATATCACGAGGCGTTTTTATTAACACTGTGTATAAGAAAAAGATCTACTTTCATAAAGCGCAAGGCAAATCTGCGGCACGTTATGATTTTTTTCATCATTTTCTGTTTGCGTCCTCGCAGCCTTGTTGACAACCGGTTCAATCAACAAAGAACACGTCATCTCTCCATGTCGTTATAAAGCTGAGGTTTATTGAAATAGGAATATACGAAATGCATGTATTTTTCCACCTGAGAGGTTTTTCTGCAGAGGTGACAATACCGCCGCGGGATCAAAATCATTTCCATCAATGCAGGCAGATGAAATGCAAACACAATCAAATCAGTCTGGCCCAAAGAGCCATCCTCTGCCCAAATGCCTATCTTCCTTATTCTTATGATGTGTTTGATGACAAATCATACAGCGGGAGAATCTTCTAATCTATGCAAACATACTGTCACTATTGATTTGCTCAGAGAGAAGGGGGATACGTCTTTATTAAGACTCGCCAGACATCCCTATTGCTCCTTTTCCATAAAGAATGACCTGGGAAAGGCGCACACAGAAGCCGTCACAGCCACAACAATTGAGATAAGTTACTGAGGGCACGTAATAGGAACCGATAGACTCAAGCACGGATCGATAGGAGACATTGATACCAGGAGAGGAAGGACAAATTGTGACATCTCTTTTCTCATTCATGTTCAAAAGGAGCTTCTTAGGACAACTGACCCTGCGATGTTTGTGTATGTGCAAACGTGGTGTCTACATGTCTCTAACAAATACACACAGAAAAGGTTGCCAGCATCGGTGTATTGGAAAAGTGTAGTCTTCACAGTTCAAAAGTCCTCCCAGGAACGCATGTGCCCTGTGATTGGCTGGCAACCAGTCCAGGGTGTACCCCGCCTCTCGCCCGAAGACAGCTGGGATAGGCTCCAGCACCCCGTCCAGAACTATCCTCATGAGGATAAGCGGGAAAAAGTGAATGAATGAGTTCTCCTCCTATTTTGTGTGGAAGTGGTAACTTTTTGGCTTCTTTTTTGTCTTTCCCCACCCTCGGCCCTCCCGCGACCCTTGTGAGGAAAAAGCGGTAGAAAATGAATGAATGAATGAATGAGCCGATTCTGCACGACGGACGAGTGGTTAGCGCACACACCTCACAGCTAGGAGACCAGGGTTCAATTCCACCCTCGGGCATCACTGTGTGGAGTTTGCATGTTCTCCCCGTGCATGCGTGGGTTTTCTCCGGGTACTCCGGTTTCCTCCCACATTCCAAAAAACATGCTAAGTTAATTAGCGACTCCAAATTGTCCATAGGTATGAATGTGAGTGTGAATGGTTGTTTGTCTATATGTGCCCTGTGATTGGCTGGCGACCAGTCCAGGGTGTACCCCGCCTCTCGCCCAAAGACAGCTGGGATAGGCTCCAGCACCCCGTCCAGCACTATCCTCATGAGGATAAGCGGGAAAAAGTGAATGAATGAGTTCTCCTCCTATTTTGTGTGGAAGTGGTAACTTTTTGGCTTCTTTTTTGTCTTTCCCCGGCCCTCCCGCGACCCTTGTGAGGAAAAAGCGGTAGAAAATGAATGAATGAATGAATGAGCCGATTCTGCACGACGGTCGAGTGGTTATCGCACACACCTCACAGCTAGGAGACCAGGGTTCAATTCCACTCTCTGCCATCTCTGTGTGGAGTTTCCATGTTCTCCCCGTGCATGCGTGGGTTTTCTCCGGGTACTCCGGTTTCCTCCCACATTCCAAAAAACATGCTAGGTTAATTAGCGACTCCAAATTGTCCATAGGTATGAATGTGAGTGTGAATGGTTGTTTGTCTATATGTGCCCTGTGATTGGCTGGCCACCAGTCCAGGGTGTACCCCGCCTCTCGCCCAAAGACAGCTGGGATAGTCTCCAGCACCCCCGCACCCCTCGTGAGGAAAAAAATGATTGAATGAGCCGATTCTGCACGGTGGTCGAGTGGTTATCGCACACACCTCACAGCTAGGAGACCAGGGTTCAATTCCACTCTCTGCCATCTCTGTGTGGAGTTTGCATGTTCTCCCTGTGCATGCGTGGGTTTTCTCCGGGTACTCCGGTTTCCTCCCACATTCCAAAAAACATGCTAGGTTAATTAGCGACTCCAAATTATCCATAGGTACGAATGTGAGTGTGAATGGTTGTTTGAAAAAGCGGTAGAAAATGAATGAATGAATGAAACTAGATATTTTTGTGTTACAACTAACTGTGGTATTGGGGTATTTGACATCAATTTACATAATCTGTGATGGTGGAGTAGAAGTCCAAGTGTATGTTATAGAAACCAGACCAATATATGAACCATGTGTCAAAATTTGCGATCTCTAGCACAAAGAACCACAGAGTTACACTTGCTCAGGCAAAAAAAATCAAAAGTGTTACAATCATTCCCCGTTTCCCTTATCCTGAAATCTTGAACAAGGGTTGACCCTTTCACACAGAATCATAACTGGTTGGTTCCCTTTTTGGACAGATGTAATACTGGAAGCGTACAGTCCACAGCTGGGGCAGAGTTTTTGCGCTCGCAGCACTGGATGAGTATCAGCAAACAAGGCTGTGTGATGAGGGCAGAGGTTATGTCTGCGAAAAGATAGTTATCCCACATGTCGTGTTCCCTCGCACCTGAGCCAGTGAGTTTTGACACAACCATGGCTGTAGGTCGGAGGTGATTCGGGTATTTATTTAAACCGAGCTGATAAATTGATATTTGAGTCTGCTGGGAGCAAACGTGGATTGAATATTGCAAGTTGTTATTTCAGTGAAACTTGCTGATGGGATCCTGTTGTTGCATTCTTTCACTGGAATGTTTTGTAGTTTAATTTCCTACTAATATCTCAACTTCTTTCTAAGCTTTGGTCACACATCCAACAAAGAAACACAGACATTTTCATTGTGTATCATTAAGATGAATGATTGACTTCATTTAATTAAGATGATTATTAAGAAGAGGAATCACTTTGATTAACCTTGCCTTGTATATCTGGTTGTGTCCCACATCACCCAGTTTGAATCAATGACGAATGCTGTAACCCCCATTAAATACTAATACAAGTACCTTTCAAATAAAAGCGTGTTCTGCTGCTATCCGGGACTGTAATTTATCTTCATCTCTGACACGGTAGCCATTTTACTGCACCCACTGTCTAGTATCTTGTGCACCGAGATCAATGGCGACTCTGGTGTGTGTGAATTTAAAGCATTGTCGCAGGGACTGTGTGCTATGCTGGTGTTGGGTCTTTACAACAATTACACACGTTTAAAAAAAAAAAAAAAAACATTCAATGTTTCCGCTGATCCATGTACTGTAAGTGTGCCCTGATTTTGAAAATAATATACACATCATTGTACATCTATGAGTGACCAAATGAGTTGTGGTATGTGTGTAAGACAGGGGTCTCAAACATGCGGAGGACACTACTTTGAGGCCCCCACCTTGAAAGTTTAATGTTAGTGCGGCCTCAGCAAGTTTGATATGGCTGCCGTATGGTATCATGTACCCAGAAAAAATTATTACGTTTGATTAATGTTCATGTTAAAGGTTAAATAACTGTTAATAGTTATCCTCCCTATCCGTGTGGAAGTGGTAAGTTTTTGATATGGATGCTGTATGGTATCATGTACCCAGAAAAAATTATTACGTTTGATTAATGTTCATGTTAAAGGTTAAATAACTGTTAATAGTTATCCTCCCTATCCGTGTGGAAGTGGTAAGTTTTTGATATGGATACTGTATGGTATCATGTACCCAGAAAAAATTATTACGTTTGATTAATGTTCATGTAAAAGGTTAAATAACTGTTAATAGTTATCCTCCCTATCCGTGTGGAAGTGGTAAGTTTTTGATATGGATGCTGTATGGTATCATGTACCCAGAAAAAATTATTACATTTGATTAATGTCCATGTTAAAGATTAAATAACTGTTAATAGTTATCCTCCCTATCCATGTGGAAGTGGTAAGTTTTTGATATGGATGCTGTATGGTATCATGTACCCAGAAAAAATTATTACGTTTGATTAATGTTCATGTTAAAGGTTAAATAACTGTTAATAGTTATCCTCCATATCCGTGTGGAAGTGGTAAGTTTTTGATATGGATGCTGTATGGTATCATGTACCTAGAAAAAATTATTACGTTTGATTAATGTTCATGTTAAAGGTTAAATAACTGTTAATAGTTATCCTCCCTATCCGTGTGGAAGTGGTAAGTTTTTGATATGGATGCTGTATGGTATCATGTACCCAGAAAAAATTATTACGTTTGATTAATGTTCATGTTAAAGGTTAAATAACTGTTAATAGTTATCCTCCCTATCCGTGTGGAAGTGGTAAGTTTTTGATATGGATGCTGTATGGTATCATGTACCCAGAAAAAATTATTACGTTTGATTAATGTTCATGTTAAAGGTTAAATAACTCTTAATAGTTATCCTCCCTATCCGTGTGGAAGTGGTATGTTTTTGATATGGATGCTGTATGGTATCATGTACCCAGAAATAATTATTACGTTTGATTAATGTTCATGTTAAAGGTTAAATAACTGTTAATAGTTATCCTCCCTATCCGTGTGGAAGTGGTACGTTTTTGATATGGATGCTGTATGGTATCATGTACCCAGAAAAAATTATTATGTTTGATTAATGTTCATGTTAAAGGTTAAATAACTGTTAATAGTTATCCTCCCTATCCGTGTGGAAGTGGTAAGTTTTTGATATGGATGCTGTATGGTATCATGTACCCAGAAAAAATTATTACGTTTGATTAATGTTCATGTTAAAGGTTAAATAACTGTTAATAGTTATCCTCCCTATCCGTGTGGAAGTGGTAAGTTTTTGGCTATTTAAGTTGAAAGGAAATAACTTGAAGGCTACCGTTTAGGTCGCTAGCTCTCTAGTTTGCGAGTTAGCATGTGTCTCAAGACCCTGCAGTTGCGCAATATGTTGTAAATAAAAAGAGTATAAATGTGACTATAGTCGTGTTTTGTCATGTCTACAGGGCTCTAATAATGCTTTGTTCATTTTAATCTGAAAAAAATAATTTGTCTACCCACCAACTATATGTGGTTTCTTAAGTTTTTATTATTTGCCGTTTTATTATTATTATTATATTTATTTATTACTGATTGATTGATTTTCTTTATTCTTGATTTGTTTATTTATTTTTCATCTTATTTTGTGCAGAAAAAATAAAAATTAAGATTAAATTAGGTTTAACATGAGCCGATTCTGCACGGTGGTCGAGTGGTTATCGCGTAGGCCTCACAGCGAGGAGACCCGAGTTCAATTCCAACTTCGGCCATCTCTGTGTGGAGTTTGCATGTTCTCCACGTGCATGCGTGGGTTTTCTCCGGGTACTCCGGTTTCCTCCCACATTCCAAAAACATGCTAGGTTAATTAGCGACTCCAAATTGTCCATAGGTATGAATGTGAGTGTGAATGGTTGTTTGTCTATATGTGCCCTGTGATTGGCTGGCCACCAGTCCAGGGTATATAAGACAGCTGGGATAGACTCCAGGACCCTTGCAACCCTTGTGAGGATAAGCGGTAGAAAATTACTGAATGAATGACCCGATTCTTGAAGCCGTTTTGAGATATGAATGTGTAATATTCAGCACATGTTATTGCTAGTAGATGAAAAATGTCAATTTCAATTCACTGGGATGGGTTTTCATTTATGTGTAACATACATCTGTATTAAGTTAATGCTATATGGCTTGAAAAATCTTCAAAAAAAAAAAACAATCCGACTCACTATTTCTTTGTTAAAAGACTCACAGTGACAAATCAGGATCTTGGGACAACTTACCATATATCAAAATATAATATTGAAAGTTTTAGGTGTTATATTTCTGGCTCTTTATTGTGATTGATCATTTTTTTTAGGTCACTCATCCATCAAATGGTGAAAAGAAATATTTTGATATGGAATAAACGCCATTGTTTAGACTCCATGTGACCACACAGGAACCAACCAATGAAAAGAACACGATTTGAGTCCACAGTGTGGATGAGGAGAGCAGCTAAGTCAGGTAGAAATAATCATCAAGTTCCTCTTAGGCTATTTTTAAAAGGCGACGCCACACTATATACTACAGTGTAAATTGTCAATCAATTGTTGTCAACTTGGGTTTGTGTCCAAGTCAACATTTCTTCCTCCTTCAGGGCGCATGTTGGTATCTTCAGAAAGTCCTGTTGCCTGGCAACAAATCGAAGTTTGGAGTCCGGGGTGATGACTAAAGGTGTGAGGACATCCTGACAAGTCTGTACTGAGCGGACTGACACGGACATGCTACATATTTTCCCGAAATAACGAAATAACTGCATTCCCTCAATCCTAACCTTTTGATATCCCCTGAGGGGGTGTATCAGTAAATAACACATACACATGGATGTGTGCTCTTCGCATCTTCTGGCTGGAAGGGGAATCAGACGGAGCCATGCGTAAACACCTTAGGCCGGCACTGACATTAAACAGCGTAAGTGTTTGCTAGATCGATGGCGGTACTTTGGAGCAGCCATGTCTCCTACACAAGTCCACAATCTCACATATGGCATATACATAAAAAAAATCCGTGTGGAAGTGGTAAGTTTTTGATATGGATGCTGTATGGTATCATGTACCCAGAAAAAATTATTACGTTTGATTAATGTTCATGTTAAAGGTTAAATAACTGTTAATAGTTATCCTCCCTATCCGTGTGGAAGTGGTAAGTTTTTGATATGGATGCTGTATGGTATCATGTACCCAGAAAAAATTATTACGTTTGATTAATGTTCATGTTAAAGGTTAAATAACTGTTAATAGTTATCCTCCCTATCCGTGTGGAAGTGGTAAGTTTTTGATATGGATGCTGTATGGTATCATGTACCCAGAAAAAATTATTACGTTTGATTAATGTTCATGTTAAAGGTTAAATAACTGTTAATAGTTATCCTCCCTATCCGTGTGGAAGTGGTAAGTTTTTGATATGGATGCTGTATGGTCCACAAGTCCACAATCTCACATATGGCATATACATAAAAAAAAAGAGCCGTGTATCGATATCAACACACACGTGACCTGATCTTGGAATATTGCAGATATTGCAGATACATATATAGAAGTCAGAGTTTGTTAAATTAAGCATGACAGATTTATTTTTATAGAAAAATAAACGCTGACTATAAGAGCTCATAACTGCGTGACGAATTGGTCGGTTGGCATTAAAAGCTGGCACACTATCGCTGCATTGGTGTTATGAGGTTGCCGCAAACTGTAATTTATGACAACACAATTCATGATCATCTTATCATAGCAGGGCAGCCAAATCCACAAGGTCACAACTATAGAGAGGAAAATACAGTAATATTCACGGGAGAATACTGAGAAATAAAAAGTGCAGTGTTTCCTATATATTAATATACACTAATATACACTAAATTTGAACTTGGGGCTACTTGGCAGGTGCCGATATGCATTGTAACTCCGCTCAAAATTACCATAATGTACGTATTAAAAGTGAAAAACAGGACACAGAGCTCCAGACATGCAGAGCACCTCCATAAGCCTGGGTAGTGTGCATTACTGTGGTGGACGGCAAGGTTTGGACACATGCAGAGCAACTCCACAACTGTGCAGCCAAGTCTTTGGCTAGCCTGGTAGAGCCTGGAGACATTTTTCTGTCATCAAATACATAAACCAAGCGTGTTAATTTTGGCCATTTGTCGACGTTTTCTTTATGAACCTCAGGCATATTGTAGAAAAGATATAACAATGGCAAAACATTGAAATATTGATGTGACCACCAAAAAATAACACAGATTTGTGTTTAAATTCAGGATGTTCCAATCAGGGTTTTATGCTGCCGATACCAATCCATCCATGAGTGCACGGGGAGAACATGCAAACTCCACACAGAGATGGCCAAGGGTGGGGAAAGACAAAATAAGTAGCCAAAAAGTTACCACTTCCACACAAAATAAGAGGAGAACACATTCATTAATTCATTTACTACCGCTTATCCTCACGAGGGTCACGGAGGGGTGCTGGAGCCTATCCCAGCTGTCTTTGGGCGAGAGGCGGGGTACACCCTGGACTGGTGGCCAGCCAATCACAGGGGCACATATAGACAAACAACCATTCACACTCACATTCATACCTATGGACAATTTGGAGTCGCTAATTAACCTAGCATGTTTTTGGAATGTGGGAGGAAACCAGAGAAAACATGCAAACTCCACACAGAGATGGCCGAGGTTGGAATCGAACTCGGGTCTCCTAGCTGCGTGGCCAGCGTGCTAACCACTTTTTACACCGCGCAACCCAATATAGTACATAAAGACATAAATAAGACTCATGCTTGTGTGTTTTTGCATGTTTCTGGAATGTGGGAGGAAACCGGAGTACCCGGAGAAAACCCACGCATGCACGGGGAGAACATGCAAACTCCACACAGAGATAGCTGAGGTTGGAATTGAACCCTGGTCTCCTAGCTGCGAGGTCTGCACGCTAACCACTCGCCCACCGTGCAGAATTGTATTATATTATTTCCCTTTAAAAAAAAAAGTAGGCACTGAGTAGTGACATGTACTAGATGGAAACACAATTTGCTACCACTGTTTCTGCCGCAACTTCTGCAGTTGGGCAACAAGGAACTGGAGCTTAAATCACTCAAAGTCACTCACACGGCAAAGAAATCATGAATTTGCTTTTACTGGCAAGCAAGAAAAAGTTGAGGACTGGGGAGGGGAGAAGTCGGCACACACTAATCAAAGGCTCAGTGTGCTACAAGAGTTTTTTTTTTTTGTTCATTTGGATACCAGATCGGAATTTTTCTGGAACGCACATATGAGGCAGAAAACCGATTTTGATTTACTAAGCTGATTTCAATTCAAAACAAAAGAGTTTTTTTTTTTCTGTTGTTTTGTGCCTAACTCATCGGTGTGCATCATGTGCTTGGTTACGGCGGATATTTGCATGCCGCACTGAAAACCTGTCATTATCACGTTCCCTGTTTCCTGTCAGATGTCAGGCTGCCAATAGGTGGCTTGCATTGGCAGATCGTGTCTGAATCACACAACACTCGTGTCACGCATGTTTGATGGCGGAGGAGGGTGACAAAAAAAACAAACAGGTCTCCAAGGTGATCGTGGAGATTTCTGAGGCTGAAACCAAATGTGCTTATTGTGGACTATCCAAAAGATCCAATATCCCTATCCCTAGATCCCTATATCATGCTAATTCCTCATTCATTCATTCATTTTCTACCTCACGAGGTCCGCGGGGGTGCTGGAGCCTATCCCAGCTGTCTTTGGGCGAGAGGCGGGGTACACCCTGGACTGGTCGCCAGACAATCACAGGGCACATATAGACAAACAACCATTCACACTCACATTCATACCTATGGACAATTTGGAGTCGCCAATTAACCTAGCATGTTTTTTTTTGGGAATGTGGGAGGAAACCGGAGTACCCGGAGAAAACCCACACATGCACGGGGAGAACATGCAAACTCCACACAGAGATGCCCGAGGGTGGGGAAAGACAAAATAAGTAGCCAAAAAGTTACCACTTCCACACCAAATAAGAGGGGAACTCATTCATTCATTTTCTACCGCTTATCCTCACCAGGGTCACAGTGGGTGCTGGGGCGTATCCCAGCTGTCTTCAGGCGAGAGGCAGGGTACACCCTGGACTGGTCGTCAGCCAATCACAGGGCACATATAGACAAACAACCATTCACACTCACATTCATACCTATGGACAATTTTGAGTTGCTAATTAACCTAGCATGTTTTTGGAATATTGGGAGAAAACCCACGCATGCACGGGGAGAACATGCAAACTCCACACAGAGATGCCTGTGCAGGGAATCAAACCCGGAGCTCCTAGCTGTTAGCTCCTAGCACTAACCACTTGTACACCGTGCAGCCGAAAAAGAAAATGATTTTGTTTAAATAACAGTTGCCAGTATAGTTGACAGTTAATAGAAATAGTTAATAGGAATTGAACCCTGGTCTCCTACTGCGCGCTAACCACTAGACCGCCGTGCCGCCGCTAATTCCTCATATTATCATCACAGAAGTTGCACACAAAACTGCATGACAAATATCATTCATCCCAACAAACGTAACTTCCTGCGCCTTACCTGTAGACGGGTCCACGGTGCGCTCAATCAAGTGGTCATCCTGGTGAACCCACTCGCCGTTGCACTTAAAGTAGATCTGCGTCGCCGGCGTGGAGCGGCAGGTGAGCGTCACTGGCTTGTTTTTCACAATGTACTCATCCCCCGGTTCCACCAGGAAGTGAGGTAACAGGTCAGAGAAGGCGGCAGGAAGCGTCGCAGTCGCGGCGTGCTCGGAACCTTAGTGGAGAGAATAACAGCAAAGATTTTAGTTGTAGTCGGACGCCCGATGACAATATTTTCTCCTGAACTCAGGAGAGCTCGCAACTGTGATCACTTCACTCGAGAGGGAAATGAAGCAGACAGAAAATATTGTCTGTAACAAAATATGGAGTTGGATGCCCACTTTGCAGCCATAACAGTTTGCAGTCTTTTGGGAGGAGTTTGGACAAGATGTTGGAGTGTGTCTGCTCGTACAGCAGTGCTTGGTTAATGTAGTCTATGCTCAGGTTCATTCCAAATGGGTTTGAGGTCAAGGTTCTCAAGTTCCTTCAGAGCAAACACATTCTTTGTGCACTGCATCCTTGGTTGCATCAGGAGTCTTTGCATAATCCAGTACATACTAAGTGTAAAAGATAATATTATTAGCCAAAAGCTAATACAATGACATTATTATAACAGGAGTGTACCAAGTTTTTGTTATCAGAGCAGGTGTACACAGTCGGTAACCAATGGTGCAGGGGCGGCAAACTTTTTGACTCGTGGAGCCTATCCCAGCTGTCTTTGAGCGAGAGGCGGGGTCCCCGGAGAAAACCCACGCATGCACAGGGAGAACATTCAAACTCCACACAGAGATGGCCGAGGGTGGGGAAAGACAAAAAAAAGAAGCCAAAAAGTTACCACTTCCACACAAAATAGGAGGAGAACTCATTCATTCATTCATTCATTTTCTCCGGCTTATCCTCATGAGGATAGTGCTGGAGAGGGTGCTGGAGCCTATCCCAGCTGTCTTCGGGCGAAAGGCGGGGTACACCCTGGACTGGTCGCCAGCCAATCACAGGGCACATATAGACAAACAACCATTCACACTCACATTCATACCTATGGATAATTTGGAGTCGCTAATTAACCTAGCATGTTTTTGGAATGTGGGAGGAAACCGGAGAACCCGGAGAAAACCCACGCATGCAAACTCCACACAGAGATGGCCGAGGGTGGAATTGAACCCTGGGGCTCCTAGCTGTGAGGTCTGCGCGCTAACCACTCGACCTCCGTGCCGCCCCTGAATTATTTGTTATTATTTGTATAATTTTATCTGTAAAAGTGTTATGCTATTAGCTATGTATATGTTCTCATATCCCTTTTTTGGGGAGCACTTTAAAAATCAGACCATCAAATTATGAATTTTTTTTTATTTTTTATTTTTTATTTTTTATTTTTTATTTTTTATTTTTTATTTTTTATTTTTTATTTTTTATTTTTTATTTTTTATTTTTTATTTTTTATTTTTTATTTTTTATTTTTTATTTATTTTATACAAAATCAGACATCCGACTTGTAAGTCATGTTCCCAGCTTGTATGTTAAAAGCTGAAATACTTAGAAAGCAACCGGCAGGCCGGATTCAAACACTTGGGCCGCATGTGGCCCCCGGGCCGTAGTTTAGCCACCCCTGCAATGGCGTTCGGTGATACCTGTTCTCATAAACACAAAATGGTCAGTGTAGCTTCTAGATCTGTATGAGAAAAAGACACAGCATGAAGCTATTAAGTTTTTTTGGAGACTCATAAAAGCGGCAAATATTACTGATTATATTAATATCCATTGTGTATTGACCCATGGCAGATTATGACACCAATACCCATAAGACAATAACTTAATCCTGTGTTATTAAAAAGGTTTAAAAACATAATAATGTCATTATAGCCAATTATACAAATTAGACGATTGTATTCCTGTGGGAAACACAGAAATACTTAATAAAGCACATTTTAATTGCTTGTCGACATACGCAGTGATGGCAGTCGATGGAGAATACTGCATTTTACAGTACATCAATACAATGTCAAAATCAATTATGACGCCAATATGTTATGCTTTTTTTTTGCATGAACACTGTATCAAAAATGCTACTCCGAGTTTATATGCATATTTAATATGCAGAGAGCCAGATGGACAGCTATGGTGATAAAGAGAGACACAGAGAGCGAGGACATCTTGGAGAAGACTTGGCACTGACAGAGCTTGGCCTTGCGTGCTCTTGGCGGCATCCGAGGGGGGGGGGTCCATGTCGTGACTCCGGCTCTTAATCACACCCCTTTAAAAAAATCACTGCTGATGGACTGACATAAATCCTATCTGGGAGACCGGAACCACTTCAAAATGAGTTATATGACTCAGTCTTCAACTAGGACTCTAGCTGTGTTAAGCGAGAGCTAGTCGAGATAACATCTCATATGCGATGGTTTATTCCTCTGATATGCTATACTATAGCAGGAGGGGCAAATACATCTTCAGGAGCTGTCCTTCAGGACCACATCGCTACCAATGACAGCTGAGGTTTTTTGCACTCGCTGAAAAATGTAGAAGAAGAACATGAGTGACATTAGAAAGCCTGCAGCACTGCACAAACGCCGATTCCCGACAAAGATATTGGAGTTAAAGTGGAAAAAAAGAGAGGAAGGAAGAAGGAAATAACCTCCGACACTCAAGGGACGCTAGTAAAGCCAAAATAAAACCCTTTAAAAAAAGGAAAGTAATATTAATTTACTGCGCTGTATCCAATATGGCTGACTGAGCAGGCATTAACAGCCTTCTCCATCACTCCCCGTGTGCAGCAGGAGACGATGGAAAACCCTCATCTCTCCTAATAAAACAGCCGACGACCTTTGTGCTCCTTTCGTCCTACCCCCCCCCCCCCCCGTCAGCCTCCTTGCTGATGCTCGTGTCAGAGACGATATTAAATAGCATCGTAAACACCAATCCTTGGATAAAGACATTTCCTCGCACTTCCTCCTCCACAAGCCATTATATTAATGCCGCACTCTTTGCTTCCCCTCGTGTGCTGAGTTGCTAATCTATCAGAATGAGATACGGTGAAGCACACCACTGCCGCTGAACCCCATTAATGTTTCGTGTACATGTTTAACTCTTAATGAAAACTAAATGTGCTGTGTCCAATGATGGACATGCATCACTTGCCGACATATTTTTCCCATTTTCTGGACCCATTTTCAGACTGTGGAGATACGAGTACAATGAAGATGCCTCGCAACGCGTGTTTGTGTCAAAGAGTTGAAGCAAAGGACGCAGTTCTACAGGAAATAATTACTTTAGAGGAGGAATAAAACGTTGCCATCGAGGGGGACGGAGTGTGAGTGTGATAGTGATATCTGCGTCAAGTGTGGGGGGGGGGGGTAAGACTGTGACGCCATAGCATACCATAGAGGCACTATGTCAGCAATTAAAGCTCCTCTAGACCAGGGGTCTCAAACTCAATTTACTTAGGTGTGGGTGAGACTGGACCGCATCAGGTTTTCCAAAAAAAAAAAAAAAAAAAATTATTAAAAACAGAAAAATGAATAAACTTTGCTTTGGTTCCGATTTTCTACAAGAAAAGCTCTGATAAAACATTCCACTGTTCTAAAAAATATCTTAATTTTTATTTTTCTGCACAAAATAAGATGAAAAAAAAAACAAATCAAGAATAAATCAGTAAAAAATAAATATAATAACAATAATAAAACAGCAAATAATAAAAACTTAAGAAACCACATATAGTTGGTGGGTAGACAAATTATTTTTTTCTGATTATAATGAACAAAGCATTATTAGAGCCCTGTAGACATGACAAAACACGACTATAGTCACATTTATACTCTTTTTATTTACAACATATTGCGCAACTGCAGGGTCTTGAGACACATGCTAACTCGCAAACTAGAGAGCTAGCGACCTTTAAACGGTAGCCTTCAAGTTATTTCCTTTAAACTTAAATAGCAAAAAAATTACCACTTCCACACGGATAGGGAGGATAACTATTAACAGTTATTTAACCTTTAACATGAACTGAATCAAACGTAATAATTTTTTCTGGGTACATGATACCATACAGCATCCATATCAAAAACTTACCACTTCCACACGGATAGGGAGGATAACTATTAACAGTTATTTAACCTTTAACATGAACATTAATCAAACGTAATAATTTTTTCTGGGTACATGATACCATACAGCATCCATATCAAAAACTTACCACTTCCACACGGATAGGGAGGATAACTATTAACAGTTATTTAACCTTTAACATGAACATTAATCAAACGTAATAATTTTTTCTGGGTACATGATACCATACAGCATCCATATCAAAAACTTACCACTTCCACACGGATAGGGAGGATAACTATTAACAGTTATTTAACCTTTAACATGAACATTAATCAAACGTAATAATTTTTTCTGGGTACATGATACCATACAGCATCCATATCAAACTTGCACGGGCCGCACTAACATTAATTAAAATATTTAGAACTGTTTACAAAGGAAACAGTTCCAATGTAATTTTTAATTTTTAAGGGTATCATCCTTATAATCATTACATAAAACGTCCATTTAATCTCTATCGGCCATGAAGTCGGTCTGCACCTGTGGACTCCCCACAGACTAAACAATGGACCAGATTGACTCAAAGTATTTCAGCTGATGGCTCTCATCGGAAACAGATGATGTTGAAGGGAGAAAGTCAAAGAGAAACCAGCTGAGCCACTGACATGATGAAGATCTGATGAGCATGTGACAGCGTGAACTCAACTCACCAACGGCTTCTCATTTCAGGGTGACATTGAACACTCAACTGCTTGATGATGTTTTTTTTTTTTTTTCCCCCCACTCGGTGTTTGTGTGGACGCGCCCACTCATGTGTTAGGGGTTAGTCTTGCGTTTAACTATACGCGCTTTAGGTTAATGAGGTTAAACACGTGATTTCTTCAGAGGAGTATGTTGTCATTTTATAGGATGGCATTCTGGTCACGCACTCATAATGAAGGCTTGATGCGTGGTAAAAAGGCTTAGATTATTGTCACGACACAATGGATTTCAAAGTCAATGTGAGTGCACACACACACACACTAACACACACACACACAGTGGGAGTATCAGCCACTTAACAGAGTCCTTGCAGGTCAATGCAGAAATTAAATCAACATACAGCAGCACTGCATTGGCTCAAACCACAATCCAAAACACAAAAATCGCGGGGGTGCTGGAGCCTATCCCAGCTGTCTGAGAGGCGAGGTACACCCTGGACTGGTCGCCAGCCAATCACAGGGCACATATAGACAAACAACCATTCACACTCACATTCATACCTATGGACAATTTGGAGTCGCTAATTAACCTAGCATGTTTTTGGAATGTGGGAGGAAACCCACGCATGCACAGGGAGAACATGCAAACTCCACACAGAGATGGCCGAGGGTGGGAAAGACAAAAAAGAAGCCAAAAAGTTACCACTTCCACAAAAAAAGGAGGAGAACTCATTCATTCATTCATTTTCTACCGCTTATCCTCATGAGGATAGTGCTGGAGGGGGTTGCTGGAGCCTATCCCAGCTGTCTTTGAGCGAGAGGCGGGGTACACCCTGGACTGGTGGCCAGCCAATCACAGGGCACGTATAGACAAACAACCATTCACACTCACATTCATACCTATGGACAATTTGGAGTCGAAAATTAACCTAGCATGTTTTTGGAATGTGGGAGAAAACCGGAGTACCCGGAGAAAACCCACGCATGCACGGGGAGAACATGTAAACTCCACACAGAGATGGCCGAGGGTGGGGAAAGACAAAAAAGAAGCCAAAAAGTTACCACTTCCACACAAAATAGGAGGAGAACTCATTTATTCATTCATTTTCTCCCGCTTATCCTCATGAGGACAGTGCTGGAGGGGGTGCTGGAGCCTATCCCAGCTGTCTTTGAGCGAAAGGCGGGGTACACCCTGGACTGGTGGCCAGCCAATCACAGGGCACATATAGACAAACAACCATTCACACTCACATTCATACCTATGGACAATTTGGAGTCGCCAATTAACCTAGCATGTTTTTGGAATGTGGGAGAAAACCCACGCATGCACGGGGAGAACATGCAAACTCCACACAGAGATGGCCGAGGGTGGGAAAGACAAAAAAGAAGCCAAAAAGTTACCACTTCCACACAAAATAGGAGGATAACTCATTCATTCATTCATTTTATCCCGCTTGTCCTCATGAGGATAGTGCTGGAGGGGGTGCTGGAGCCTATCCCAGCTGTCTTTGAGCAAGAGGTGGGGTACACCCTGGACTGGTGGCCAGCCAATCACAGGGCACATATAGACAAACAACCATTCACACTCACAATTTGGAGTCGAAAATTAACCTAGCATGTTTTTGGAATGTGGGAGGAAACCGGAGTACCCGGAGAAAACCCACGCATGCACGGTGGAGAACATGCAAACTCCACACAGAGATGGCCGAAGGTGGAATTGAACCCTGGTCTCCTAGCTGTGAGGTCTGCGCGCTAACCACTCCCGCACCGTGCAGCCCACGACACATAAACCGAATCCAAAACAAAGCATCCCAGATAGGTTCAATTGAATCCAAAAGAAGTATGCAGTGTTCAGACTTGATATTTGCCTGCAGATGCTCTTCCCTCAAGAGGCGTTTCAACTGACCTAAAATATCCACAAAACAGCCTACACAGAATCCCCGACAAGGGTGCACCAGCTGCCAGTGTTCTGAGCCATCATGTCCGTGGCAGATTTCCCTCTGCACACGGAACGCAGCATCTCCTCGGCCCAGCTGACCATGTCAACTCCCCGGTGAGGTGATGACTACATGCGCAAGAGATGAAGTGGAGAAGAGACTGGAACAAGAAAAACAATAGAAAACTGATACTTGCTGCTTGTTCAGAACGCAGAGGCGTGCTTTTAGAGCAGGGGTCTCAAACTCAATTTACCTGGGGGCCACCGGAGCTAGGGCCCAAAATGCATTTATTAAAAACTGGAAAAAAAATCAATAAAAAAAAACTTCAATGCTTTTGCTTCTGCTATACCCTACACTTTTTCAGTACTTTGGTTCCGGTTTTCCACACCAAAATATCTGATAAAACATTCCATTGTTCTCAAATATCTTAATTTTTATTTTTCTATACACAAAATAAGATAAAAAAAATAAACAAATTAAGAATAAAGACAATAAATCAATCAATCAGTAATAAATAAGTAAAATAATAATAAAACAGCAAATAAGAAAAACGGAAGAAACCACATACAAATTATTTTTTTCAGAATCAATGTACAGTATTAACAGTAATTTAACCTTTAACATGAACATTAATAAAACTTAATAATTATACCCAATTATACTCAATTATACCCAATTAGCAAGTTAGCATCGTACTCAGTTCTATCTGGGAGCAGCGTCGTAACTTTAACATGTTTTTTTTTATTCCAAATCATTTCCTGCATTTATTTGCACCCAGCCTCATAAGCCTTTAGCTTCATTGCTAACCCAAAGCAAAACAGGGCGGGGTAACAGGGTAGGGTAACAGTATGGGCGGGGGCAAAAATCATGTTAATTGTGTCCGGTGTGCACACAGCTTTAAGGTGTCATTTTTAAACATTAAACTTTGGTATTCAAGGTGGGGGGCCTCAAACTAGCGTCTCGCGGGCCGCATTTGGCCCGCGGACCGCAAGTTTGAGACCCCTGTTTTAGAGTCTCCTAAAGTCTAACTCGGTAAACACCGATCCCTCATGCACTGTCTTCTTATTCTCAATGTGTTTATGGGCAGGGCTAAACAGGTAGCACTAAATCTATTTGTGGCTTCTGTATGGTTAATGTACAAATAAAGTAAAGAAGTAAAGTTCCTTTTTTTCCTGGTGATATTATTGCATTATCACTGCATTATAATAGTGTTATTTTTGGTAAAATATTAAGCTAAAATGGCAACCCAGGTTACTATTCCCACTGTATGTACATTGTACACAATGTCCCTAAACGGAAAGCATCACTGAGCAAACACGGTATTGTTTACAACAGTGATGAGCAGAAGCCATAACCCACATTTTATGACACCATCAGCGTATCACGATGTCTTCTGAAATTAATTCAATTAAAGTTACCCTGCAGAATAATCAACCGTTCCATGTTAAGCAACAAAGCTGCTGTAAACATGCATTTTGTTAGATGAATTGAGTCTCTGGTTGCTTTTAAAGCCACTGAATATATTTACTGAGCAATAACACTCCATATTGAGCATGAAGGGAACGGGAATGTTGCTTATGTTAAGTTAAAAATAGTATAAATAAGCTGCTGACAGAGTAAACAATGCCAGTGATCAAACACAGGAAAAGAAAGAAAAATGCGATATTTATAAAAAGGTTCCATCTACCCCCCCCCCACGTATGATACAGCCGCACAGCTGAGTGATGCACATTTGTCCCTCGATGACAAATATTTACCTTCATATGTTAGAAAGTCAAACATACATTTTACAGTGACACTCATTCCGAAGCAGAAAAAAAACAACAAAGCTCAATTGTACACAGAGCAAAAATATATATTGTGTAAAATATACATTCAGATGGCACGGTTGCGTTGTTCAGTCTGGATTATGATGTACTGTATGTAAATTAAGATGCACATTTGAGCACAACAAGCTAGAAGATGTTCAGGTTTGTGGAAATAATCAATCACTGGCAACACAGAGCGAATTCGCTTTGTGCCAAAAAAATGCAGAGATTAAATAAACATGTAGGAGTGATGGCACCCATAGCAACCTAATCACATCACATGTCATTGGCAGAAGGAGGCGATGAGATCGGGATATAAAGGACAGAAAGAGAGGAAGTGGGGGGTGGGGGGGGGGGCGGAGCAGGGAATGTAAATGATTCTCCTTTGACGTGAATAGAAAATTGGCTGCTAAGCATGTACACTGATGCAGGTCCGTGCGTTCGCGTGCATACATTAATTCCGCATAGTAATGATGCACCGTGCTGCCTACGCTCTTCCGTGGTGACAGTATTCCCATGACGGTTGTGATCCAGAGACTCGGGTCACGTCATCGACTTTGAGAATTGCCTTCAAAAGCGACTCGCATTAATCATATTGCATGCGGTATTCCGGTGATTAAACTGTGTTTTGAGCTGTGTCAAATGGTGGGTCCAAAGGAAGGGGATTGAGCCGTTCGTTTTGTGAATAGAGTTCACAATAATAGACACAATTAATGAGGCTTGTAGCGTTTCAACCGAGGAGCTCTCGCTGGTGCGGTTCATGTGTGTTGATTTTTTTTTCATGAATATTTGAAGTCATATCTCCATTTTTTGGAACCACCTGACATCACTTGTCTCCTGACAAGACCCTTTCAAGTGTACGGCGATGTAAACGATTTGATATTTTGAGTTGTGATCTGTTAGTGAGGCAGCGTTTGCATTTGTCTGTGCAAATATGCACGAAACGAAGAAACTGGTGTCTAAATTTGTGTACAGTACATAACAGCAAGAGCTCCAAATCGAGAGGGATTGATCTTTTTCTATTTAGTTAAGTGAAAAAAAACCACTGATGCAGCAACTATCTTACTCTTCTAAAAAGCATCATTAACATTGTGAGTGCCCAGATTGAATGAAATATCCATTTTCACTCATGCGGAGGCACAGCTGATACTTTATACCACGGGTCTCAAACTGAATTTACTTGGGGGCCACTGGAGCTCGGGTCTGGGTGAGACTGGGCCGCATCAGGTTTTCCAAAAAAAAAAAAAAAAAAACGCATTTATTAAAAACAAAAAAAATTAAATTTTCTACAGGAAAAGCTCTGATAAAACATTCCACTGTTCTCAAATATCTTAATTTTTATTTTTCTGCATAAAATAAGATGAAAAATAAATTAATCAAGAATAAAGAAAATCAATCAATCAGTAATAAATAAATATAATAATAATAATAAAACAGCAAATAATAAAAACTTAAGAAACCACATATAGTTGGTGGGTAGACAAATTATTTTTTTCAGATTAAAATGAACAAAGCATTATTAGAGCCCTGTAGACATGACAAAACACGACTATAGTCACATTTATACTCTTTTTATTTACAACATATTGCGCAACTGCAGGGTCTTCAGACACATGCTAACTCGCAAACTAGAGAGCTAGCGACCTAAACGGTAGCCTCCAAGTTATTTCCTTTAAACTTAAATAGCCAAAAACTTACCACTTCCACACGGATAGGGAGGATAACTATTAACAGTTATTTAACCTTTAACATGAACATTAATCAAACGTAATATTTTTTTCTGGGTACATGATAAAACTTTCATATCAAGGCGGGGGCCTCAAACTAGTGTCAAACTAGCGGGCCGCATGTTTGAGACCCCTGCTTTATACCCCTTCCATGCCTCCTTCTAGCGGGTTATGATTTCTCCATGTGCCATTTGCTGGGCTGCCAACCGAATTATGCCAAAGCTACCAGGCGGATTTCCATTCAAGACATGAAAGCGCCCATCACTGTTTTTGGGTCATAGCCAAGTATTTTTTTTTTACTCTCTATTGCTTTTATTCGACAAAGACCTCCATTATTACAGCAAGTACGTTGCTGATAGATTGTCAACCACCATCGATGACTACAGTTGAGAGCAGACTTTCGGCCTTGGCACAACTCAGTGCTTTTCAAGTGGACCTCGTTTCTAGATGGACCTCTTCAAACCATCAGCAAAGGTTTATTCACGAGCCGCGGCACAGAGTGAACTCTGCTGAAGATATTCCATTGACAGCATATTAACTCAGGTGCTAAAGGAGCACACGATGTTGTTAGGGCATTTGGTACAGTTAGTACAATTACCACAGGAAGAAACATTTAAAGGGAAATGTAAAAATGTCAATTCTGACTCGTATGAATTCAAATTTCTGAATTACAAATTTGGTCTGAACCAACAGTAATCTCTCAAAGTCGTTGAATTAGGACGCCATAGTGGCATATTAAATCATTCATTCATTTTCGACCGCTTTTTACTCACGAGGGTCGCAGGGGTGCTGGAGCCTATCCCAGCTGTCTTTGGGCGAGAGGCGGGGTACACCCTGGACTAGTCGCCCAGTCACATATAGACACAAATAGGGCACATATAGACAAACAACCATTCACACTCACATTCATACCTATGGACAATTTGGAGTCGCTAATTAACCTAGCATGTTTTTGGAATGTGGGAGGAAACCGGAGTACCCAGAGTAAAACCCACGCATGCACAATGAGAACATGCAAACTCCACACAGAGATGGCCGAGGGTGGAATTGAACCCTGGTCTCCTAGCTGTGAGGTCTATATATATATTATATATAGATGCCTTAAGCATAAAAAGCTACCGAGCTAACTTGTTAGCCCACTATTTATCTATTTTTAACTTTAGGAATAGGAAGTAGGAGTAGGAAGAAGGCCAAAGTAAGAAGTAAAAAATGTACCACTTCCACATTCAACGGGAGAAGAACTACCCCGGGTACTACTAAGAGTAGAACATGCAAACTCCACACAGAGATGGCCGAGGGTGAAATTGAACCCTGTTCTGGACCCAGTTCAAATGTTCTTAAATTTCAGTTATGTCACGGATTCTGCTAATTTTTTTTATTGTGTTGAGGTGTTTGTTTCAAGTGATGGAGGGTGGAATCGAACCCTGGTCCTCCTAGCTGTGAGGTCTGCGCGCTAACCACTCAATCGCCGTGCCGCCCATATTAAATCATTCATTCATTCATTCATTTTCTACCGCTTATCCTCACGAGGGTCGCGGGGGTGCTGGAGCCTATCCCAGCTGTCTTCGGGCGAGAGGCAGGGTACACCCTGGACTGGTGGCCAGCCAATCACAGGGCACATATAGACAAACAACCATTCACACTCACATTCATACCTATGGACAATTTGGAGTCGCTAATTAACCTAGCATGTTTTTGGAATGTGGGAGGAAACCGGAGTACCCGGAGAAAACCCACGCATGCACAGGGAGAACATGCAAACTCCACACAGAGATGGCCGAGGGTGGAATTGAACCCTGGTCTGGACCCAGTTCAAATGTTCTTAAATTTCAGTTATGTCACGGATTCTGCTATTTTTTTTATTGTGTTGAGGTGTTTGTTTCAAGTGATGGCCGAGGGTGGAATCGAACCCTGGTCCTCCTAGCTGTGAGGTCTGCGTGCTAACCACTCAATCGCCGTGTCGCCCATATTAAATCATTCATTCATTCATTTTCTACCGCTTATCCTCACGAGGGTCGCAGTGGTGCTGGAGCCTATCCCTGCTGTCTTCGGGCGAGAGGCGGGGTACACCCTGGACTGGTGGCCAGCCAATCACAGGGCACATATAGACAAACAACCATTCACACTCACATTCATACCTATGGACAATTTGGAGTCGCTAATTAACCTAGCATGTTTTTGGAGGAAACCGGAGTACCCGGAGAAAACCCACACATGCACGGGGAGAACATGCAAACTCCACACAGAGATGGCCGAGGGTGGAATTGAACCCTGGTCCTCTAGCTCTGAGGTCTGCGCGCTAATCTCAGCTTTGTGATATACAGTTGTCACTCTCATAACATTGACTTTTTCTTGTTCGATTCTTAATATTCAGACTTTTTTTTGTTATACTTGGTTTAATTCTATTTTTAGAAAGTAAAAACAGCCCACAAGTTGCAGTATGGACGGGTAGGTATACAGTACGTTGGCTTGGAGTCCTTCCAGTGCCCTTGACCATGGTACTGATTCTAGATCTGGCACTTCTTTGCTGTCCCATGGGAAAGTTTTAACTGTGACAAGAGTCCTCTTTGTCGTCTTCTTCTACACGACACAAAAGTTCCTGCACATACGGTTACCGGACATTCCAACATGCCGAGGTATGAAAAAGTTGCAGATAATGAAATTCATAACAAGACATTTCAAAAGGAAGCCTTGGATGTCATTTTCGAATAACGCACAATATCAAGAGGCTGGCAGAGCTGAAGAGTCTATGTATAATAGAAATTCCATCAAATTGCATCCTTAGGCCGGCATTCTTTGCTACAGTATCCGTACATTGAACCCTTAGATGACTTACATAAGACTCATGCTCTCCATGTTATTTATTATTTATATGGCTCCATTCAATTCAATAGGGTTTCATACAAATAGATCACTATAGAAAAATAACTCCTATCCAATATAATGAATATAAGACTTCCGTATCATAATCACATGGGTTTTGTTTGAGATTCCCAAAGTTATCGAAGTAAACTCCACCTGTGACTTATTTGAACGCTATTTGCAATAACACACAATCCCCCAGAAGAATTGAGGCGGTTTGTTGGGGGTTGACACAGTCGTCGTCTTTGCCATCCCAGGCACGCACAAGGCTTTTGGATTTGTCGACGCCTTGCGCTCAAACGGAAATGAGGTTAAACCAGAAGCAAGTTGATTACAGAAGAAACAGACAGGCGGGGGAAAGGAGGCATTCTCAAATCGTTGACAGTGTAGAAAATAATAAGGGGGGGGGGGGGGGGGGGGGGAGGAGGAAAGCAAAGCCAAGAAACTATTTAGATTACCAAGTTAATCCTTTAATTACCGGATATGCCGACAGCTAAAATGAGAGTTTTACATATTACATTTCACAACTATGGAACAATTTCCTTTTGCAGTGAATGAGGTACACTGCCAGAAATATCAGGAGGCATAAACTTCCAATGATTAGATGCCAATTTGGCTCATAAATGTTACTGTTTGGAGAAAAGAACAAAACATATGAATATGAAATTACAACAAAACATACTGTTGCATGTGTTTTACGATTTAAAACTGCACTCGTGCCATCACTTCATTTTGTCTCTGATGGAAGAAAATGAAAAAAAGTATGAATATGTCTTTGGTAACGAATGGCTTATTATGCTTTTCTGACCAATAAATGTAGTTAAAATGTTGTATTCTCGTGTTAAACGATGCCAAAGTGTCCGATAATGAACCCTGAAAGTCTTTCGAGATGACTCAAAACGCTTGGTTTCAAAAGGCGGGGTAAAACTGACCCTTTGTGATGTCACAGAGAGACAGACTTCCTTATATGGATGTGGCTGTAAGCCAGATAACCTCTCTGCTCTTTTCTTTACTTGCTAGCAAAGCCACATTTGTTTACAACTCCTAAAGACGCCGCCGTCAAGCAGAAGTGGTTGGAGTTGAAATGCATTTTAATATGCGAACATGGGCTAGTATCCAACTGGACTAGCCGACAAACTTGCTGAGTCTTCGATATGTGAATGACGCTAACTATTAGCGACGCATCATGTTTGTACGCGAGATAAAAATAGTTGAACCATATCACTGTAGCTTAGATAATATACAATTTATGTATGTGAATGGAACATTTATTTTATTTTTTTGGCGTCAAAATAGGTGTTTGCCATTGTTAGCTAGCTCATAACTAATTTTTTCACGCTAAAATGCAAAAAAATGGAAAGAAATATGTGTTCATGTGTCACATAAAGGATTGTGAATGATGGGCAAAATTCTGCCAAAAAGTGCAGCTCCCCATTAAATACAGTAAAAATAGACTTTTGAGATGACTCAAAACGCTTGGTTTCAAAAGGCGGGGTAAAACTGACCCTTTGTGATGTCACAGAGAGACAGACTTCCTTATATGGGTGTGGCTGTAAGCCAGATAACCTCTCTGCTTTCCCACAAGCTCTGCTCTTCTCTTTATTTGCTAGCAAAGCCACATTTGTTTACAACTCCTAAAGACGCCGCCGTCAAGCAAAAGTGGTTGGAGTTAAAATGCATTTTAATATGCGAACATGGGCTAGTATCCAACTGGACTAGCCGACATTAGCGACGCATCATGTTTGTCCGCGAGATAAAAATAGTTGATGTTAGCTGCTACATTAACTATATCACTGTAGCTTAGATAATATACAATTTATATATGTGAATGGAACATTTATTTTATTTTTTTGGCGTCAAAATAGGTGTTTGCCGTTGTTAGCTAGCTCATATAACTCATTTTTTCACGCTAAAATGCAAAGAAAATGGAAAGATATGTGTTCATGTGTCACATAAAGGATTGTGAATGACGGGCAAAATTCCGCAACTCCCCATTAAATACAGTAAAAATGGTGACTAATCACGATTAATTAATTCCAAACCCGACAGCCTATGTTCTGATAAGACATCTCACAGAATGGTCACCACACTCATTCATGAAAGCAAGACTCAATTTGGTCAAATGACAAACAAGCAGAGCGAAAGAGAACACAGACAGGTGGGCATCGCCTGAAGCCAAACAAAAAGTTCTTCGCTCAAAATGCTTTTGACACCAACTGATGTAAACACAAGGACCCCGGTGACACTTTCCAAGCATCGTGTACCCTGTGTCTACCTGCTCCCACTCATCTCATCAGTTACCCCACACTCAATAAAGATCTGGGGCGGACAGAATTGGGGGATTAGTCACAATCAGAGTGATGAATTGTGGGGCTTCTGTGCATCCGACAGTGCAACCGAACGCAACGCAAAGAGATGATCCATAACAAGTGTCACCTGTTTACAAGATGCCGGCACCCGTGTTCCGAGAGAACACCCCATCAGTAAACACACACAGACAGAACACTGGTGAAACAAGATAGTATAAGCTTGTAGTATTTGTTATTTTGGGGGTCTATAATCAATCACCGGGCACATATAGTCAAACAACCATTCACACTCACATTCATACCTATGGACAATTTAGAGTCGCCAATTAACCTAGCATGTTTTTGGAATGTGGGAAGAAACCGGAGTACCCGGAGAAAACCCACGCATGCACGGGGAGAACATGCAAACTCCACACAAAGATGGCAGAGTGTGGAATTGAACTCGGGTCTCCTAGCTGTGAGGCCTGCGCGATAACCACTCGAATTGGCTCATTCATTTTCTACCACTTTTTCCTTACCCAGGGTCGCGGGGGTGCTGGAGCCTATCCCAGCTGTCTTTGGGTGAGAGGCGGGGTACACCCTGGACTTGTCGCCAGCCAATCACAGGGCACATATAGTCAAACAACCATTCACACTCACATTCATACCTATGGACAATTTGGAGTCGCTAATTAACCTAGCATGTTTTTGGAATGTGGGAGGAAACCGGAGTATCCGGAGAAAACCCACGCATGCAAACTCCACACAGAGATAGCAGAGGGTGGAATTGAACTCGGGTCTCCTAGCTGTGACGCCTGCGTGATAACCACTCGGCTACCGTGCAGAATCGGCTCATTCATTTATTCATTTTCTACCGCTTTTTCCTTACGAGGGTTTGCGGGGGGTGCTGGAGCCTACCCCAGCTGTCTTTGGGTGAGAGGCGGGGTACACCCTGGACTTGTCGCCAGCCAATCACAGGGCACATATAGTCAAACAACCATTCACACTCACATTCATACCTATGGACAATTTGGAGTCGCTAATTAACCTAGCATGTTTTTGGAATGTGGGAGGAAACACACACATACAAACTCCACACAGAGATGGCAGAGGGTGGAATTGAACTCGGGTCTCCTAGCTGTGATGCCTGCGTGATAACCACTCGGCCACCGTGCAGAATCGGCTCATTCATTCATTCATTTTCTACCACTTTTTCTTCACGAGGGTCGCTGGAGCCTATCCCAGCTGTCTTCGGTTGAGAGGCGGGGTACACCCTGGATTGGTGGCCAGCCAATCACAGGGCACATATAGACAAACAACCATTCACACTCACATTTTTGGAGTCGCCAATTAACCTAGCATGTTTTTGGAATGTGGGAGGAAACCGAAGTACCCGTAGAAAACCCACGCATGCAAACTCCATAGTTGGAATAATTTTCATAAATATATTGAGCTTTGAAAACACGAGACATGGTACATACAGTATACAGTACGTTGTCAACATGCCAAACAAATCTAAGCATGAGGAGAATAATGAAAGCTACAAACGCAAAAAAAAAAAAAAGCAGCAATGTTATCAAAGACAAATTTGTTTAGCACAATATGATTGTGAATCCACAAGCGGCACGGAAATGGATTAAGAGGCTTTGGACCTGAAAGAGAAATATAACATAGACTTATGTAGATGTGTGTGTACATGCTTAGAAATGAAAGTTATCTGATATGACTTTCCTCTACAAAGCAAAGCAAAGCACATCTGAACCGCTTGTGTGTTTCGGGTATCAGTCCGTAGCAGAGGCAAGCACACAGGAGGGGGTTGGAAATGGGGGGGGGCGGCGCTCATTTCAAACAAAACGGTATTGGAGATATATTTTTTAATGTCAGCAACCTCCTATTCTCCGATTCAGGAGCCACTGCTTAAAGTAGTGTACAGTGAAACAGTAACATTAATTAATGTAAACATTTGTGTATATGGTTATGAATTGTGTAGAATTAATTGTTGATTGTGTGTGCGACTGAAGCCATCAGATGCACTATTGATTCCGACTCTACTAGATTGCTGTCTAAAGAAGTCAATATTAATGCCGGAATCTGTGTGGCATAACTTCTGCAATCAGCATTAAAGATTCCCCTATTATGTATTAATACCTTTTTAATGATAATGTTCAAACTGTAATATCTCCTCATTGACATCATGCAGTGTCAGAAAAAAGGGGGAAAAAAGAGGCTTCGCTACACATCTTAAAATAAAACCTGCAGCTTTGCCAACTTAGTGTCCGTTGTTTTTTTTTTTCAGCGAATAGGCTAACACAGCACGATAATGTTGACGATGCCCATGACACTAAAACATGCAACATGACGTGCAATGTTAGCTAGCTCATGCTAACTCTCTCATTGGAATTCACATAAGGATTTTTGATGGAGGGCAAAATTCACCTTTAAGGAGAATCTAAGTTGAGATAAATTGAAATGAGATGAAATCAAGTGAGCAATTTATTGGCAACAAAAAGAGGCTTCGCTACACATCTTAAAATAAAACCTGCAGCTTTGCCAACTTAGCGTCTGTTGTTTTTTTTTCAGCGAATAGGCTAACACAGCACGATGATGTTGACGATGCTCATGACACCAAAATATGCAACATGACGTGCAATGTTAGCTAGCTCATGCTAACTCTCTCATTGGAATTCACATAAGGATTTTTGATGGAGGGCAAAATTCACCTTTAAGAGATGAAATCGAGTGAGCAATTTATTGCCAACAACCATTAAACTGGAATATTATTGTCGCAGTCTTTTTCGCTGATTCTTTGGTATTGAATTTCGTCACATTTCAAGGACAGTTGTTTTTATACTCTCTTCAATAAAGGAAAAGTGGGACTGAATGCTTCCTAACTATCTTTTCTCGACACAGACTGGGGATACACAAGCACCAACACAGATGCAAATACCGTAATTTCCGGTATATAAGATTGTTAATGTTTAAGCTAAATACGTAGAGACAGAAAAACAGATTTAGACATACAGTATCAGCCGCATTTGACTATAATCCGCACATGTCCACATCATAAAAAGGCATTGTGGCGTGCACAAGGCAATCATGAGCTATAAGAAAACTCACAAGGAGCTTATCAAACCATTAGAAGCAACTGACAACCATTGGCCAATGAACTGCTCTGCTGGGAATAATACATTATGAGAAGAAGTTTTTTTTTTTTTTATCTTAAAACTTCCATTGGTACTTGTATTGTATATTTCTTAGCTACTTTTTTTGAGTGTTAACTTGCTGCGTGAAGATTCCAGCCTTTTATCGAAGATGATCCTGCGATTTCCGATTAGTTGATAATCTTGTGGGCGGCACAGCGGTGTAGTGGTTAGCGCGCAGACCTCACAGCTCGGAGACCAGGGTTCAATTCCACCCTCGGCACACATCTCTGTGTGGAGTTTGCATGTTCTCCCCGTGCATACGTGGGTTTTCTCGGGTTACTCCGGTTTCCTCCCACATTCCAAAAACATGCTAGGTTAATTAGCGACTCTAAATTGTCCATAGGTATGAATGTGAGTGTGAATGGTTGTTTGTCTATATGTGTCCTGTGATTGGCTGGCGACCAGTCAGTAGAAAATGAATGAATGAATGATAATCTTGTTGGGAAAGTTTGATAATGAAGGTGACAATCACTCTTGAATTCAATAAAAACACGTAGAAATGCCAGGATGTAGGCGAAGTCTGCAGTCAACCAGTTTGTTCGATCCTGGCGAATAAAAAATCGGGTACAGGGTGGGGGTGAAAATGGCCATTGAGGTTTGTTCTATTGCTTTGTTCGCGGGTCCACCCCGATTTATTTCGGCCTTACATACTGTAACTATGCCCGACTGATGACTTGGCCATGCTTACGTAGACGCACCATTGCGGGTGTACATAAGATCAATCACCGACACCAGGAAATCAGCACCGATTGATCTTTGAAATGTTTTTTTTTTTTTTTTAAAGTTGCATTGTCAAGCAGCCAAACATTCAACATCTTCCAGTATGTGAAATTAAACTGTCATTTGACTTTGACAGTTTCGGGTTGGGTCATTGTCAAGTATGAGTCGTATCAGCTTCAGCTCCGTCTTTGTACCATTAAATCGAAATCTGTTCTCAGCCCACAGCACACATCAGTGAGGTGAAAATGAAAAGAACTGGGTAGGGTTATAAAAAAATAAAAAAAAAAAAAAAAAAAAAAAAAAAAACAGCTCCGACTTCAACTGTTTCTCACCCAGACATGCTAATTTGTCTTTTGCAGCAACATCACTCGAGCAGCAGTACAAAAAGGGAAGCGGATCTGCAACACTTGAGCACCGCACTTGTTCTGTTTTAACCCTGCAGATCAAATGTAATGTTTAAGGCTTTAAGCTGCTTTAGGCACCGACTGCTGATGCCTACATCATGTAACACCTCCGACACACTCTTCCTCCTCACACCTTCTAACACCACAGCATCACACTGAACTTAATCAATATTCTCTGGTAGCGTTAGTCGGGGGGGCTCCAGCATTACAATAACAATGTTTGTGAAATATGCAGTATATATATGTATATTTACAAACACGGTATATAAGTCGCACAAGGCCAAAAATCTTTAAAAAAAAAACGTTCATAAAATAATGAAAGTAATTACTAGTACAGCTTCTTATGCCCTTCCCTACTTGAAAGCAGAATGTTTATCCTGTCACTATTTGTGTCTTGATTTTATCACATTTTTATGCAATTTACCATATTTTCTGGAGTATAAGTCACTCCGGAGAAAAAGTCGCACAAAGCAAAAAATGCATAATTAGGTAGAAAAAAACATACATAAGGCGCACTGGAATATACGTAAGTCGCATTTTTTGTGGATAATTTATTTGACAAAACTACTTGACCAAAACAGACAAAACAAGTGTGACTTATAGTCCGGAAAATACGGTATATATATATATATATATATATCTGTGTAAAATTTTACAGTATTTAGAGTTTCCAGAAAAATGTCATCAGAAAACATATTATTATTATTATTATTATTATTATTATTATTATTATTATTATTATTATTATTATTATTATTATTATTATTATTATTATTATTATTATTATTATTATTATTATTATTATTATTATTATTATTATTATTATTATTATTATTATTATTAATAATAATAATAATAGTAATAGTAATAATAATAGTAAGAATAATAATAGTAATATTATTAACAATAGTAATAACAACAACAATAGTCACAATTCCAATAACAAAAAAAATAATAATAAAATAATAAAATAATAAAATAATAAAATAATAAAATAATAAAATAATAAAATAATAAAATAATAAAATAATAAAATAATAAAATAATAAAATAATAAAATAATAAGCAGTGTAGCGGCATAGTACCTAATGATGGTCCAGATGTATTTTCAACTTTCACAATACAATTCCCAGAATTCACATTCTATCCATGAATCTTGTGCTTTGTGTGCTTTCTAGCAGCCCAGCAACTTTTGTTAGAACCGCTCTCGGTTGCTTTCTACCCATCGAAGAGGCTGCATGACCCAGAGATGCTCCCTCTGTGCCATTACGGCACATTAAGATCTTCTGACAGCTGACGTGATGATGCAGGACAGGGCTGTTATCCTAGATCACTAATGATGAAACAGCTCTGCGGAGGTGCAAAGTGTTTTCTTTGCCTTCAAAGTAAAAAAAAAAAAAAAAAAAAGGGTCAAAGGTCTGCTCGATGTATTAAGATAATTACATTTACAACTCATATATCAAATATTTATGAACTTTTTATGATCAATATTCCTCTCCGCATACACAGATTTGTGTGTCGTCTCTACAGCGGAATTTTCAGCTGCCGTCTTTTCACCATCTTACATTGTCTTGCAACAATAGACCGAGCCGAAGTGTGCTGAACTGATGCCGAGAGAAATTGAATTTAGCGGCACAATAGTAAGCTCTCACTTCAGCGGAAGGGTTACGGCCTTGTACACAATACACAAACTCTTCAAGCTGTCCTTGAAATCCTCCCATCGAGACCGGGGCCCCATTCAATCCATAATCATGATGACTGTGAATGTAAAAGACGGATACAAAAAAAAAAAAAGTCAGTATGTTTGCTTTGTTATTACAGTAAAGCGTACATGATGAACACAGTTGACGTTTCTTCTTGAATTCTCCCCCCCAACAAAAGCAACAAGAGCAGAGTCTGGGGTTTCGGCGTCTTCTCCTTTCCAAACCCATTAAGAGCGATGATGGCCACGCTCCACATTACATGGGCAGAAATGGCTTCCACGGCACACCCCGGTAATGTGCTTGAATACCCACAAAGCATTAGGTGACAGGGAATAAATAACTCAAAAGAGGCAACAGAGGCTTGGCCAGGGGTCCGATGGAGACTGGCGACGCAAACAATGCAAAACGATGCAAAATGCCTTCACGGCAAAATACACTAATTATCTAAGTTGCCTTGTTTTTTGCTGTGCAGTAAAGAAAACTACCAGAAAATAAATGATTAATAAGGATATTGCGTGAAAAAATATGATAAAAATAAATGATAATCAAATAATAATAATAAAAATAATAATAAAAAATATGATAATCTATGCAGAAAAATCTGCAATGACAAGTCCTTTCACACAAAAATTCTAAAATTCTTCATTTATTTCAGCGACTGCATTAGTCCAGAGTTTCATCCTTTGCACTTTACTATACAGATGTTTGTGCAACATGGAAATGTGCAGCTTACATCATTATTACAGCATTATTTCTTTGGATTCTTATTTGTGAATTTACTAAGACAAGCCCATCTTACTTGTTGATTGTAGGAGAAAGATTATTTTTTTGGTGTGGTCATGATTTTTTTAACTACTTTAGTTGAGTAAAATGTTAAAAATGAAAATTTAACTTTTTTATATATTGCAGTACTCCGGTTTCCTCCCACATTCCAAAAACATGCTAGGTTAATTAGCGACTCCAAATTGTCCATAGGTATGAATGTGAGTGTGAATGGTTGTTTGTCTATATGTGCCCTGTGATTGGTTGGCGACCAGTCCAGGGTGTACCCCGCCTCTCGCCCGAAGGCAGCTGGGATAGGCTCCAGCACCCCCGCGACCCTCGTGAGGAAAAAGCGGTAGAAAATGAATGAATATATTGCAGTCTTATATAGATAGAAACGTGGACAGTTCACCAATAGTTGTGATTTTCTAGTTTATTAGAAAACTTAAGAGTATCAGTCATATTACCATGCCTTTATTGTCCTTGAGACTGTAAACATTGATTTTACTCCGATATGTTTAAATGTACGAGTCCTATCAGAGCCAGCTGTAGGATGTACGTATGTGCAGTGATTTATATTGTGCCATGTTGTGTTATCGGAAAACTACTCCGTTACCATGAGGCACCTTGGTAGTAATGATGATGTTGCTTCGGTTTGTTTGACATGCTCGACGACAACAAATCCTTGGATGTTTGAAGTGAAAATGCATTGTGAGAATAAAAATGCGTTATTACCACAAAGAAAACCAAAGATAAAAATCACTGAAACCAAAGCTGCAATAAAGTCAAGATTTTTATGCTGCCTTCAGTGTGAACACAATGGCTTTAAGTCCAAGTCTAAGTGCGGACAGTTGGTAATTTGGTGTATAAATTAAGCCAAACAAATTATGCAAGTACTCAAGGATCCAAATATACCCACCACTATACTGTATTCAAACCATGTTCCCAACTAAAACCGGAGTCCCAATTAAAATACTTCACATTAAGATGTATATGTCGCAAAAACTGCTACAGCTGACAAAAAAAATCTTCAAAAAAAAGCTAAAAAAATAATGAAAGTAATTACTAGTACAGCTTCCATATTTGAAAGCAGAATCTTTATCCTGTCACTATTTGTGTCTTGATTTGATCACATTTTTATGCAATTTACTGTATTTTCTGGACTATAAGTCACTACGGAGAAAAAGTCGCACAAAGCAAAAAATGCATAATTAGGTCGCAAAAAATATACATAAGTCGCACTGGAATATAAGTCGCATTTTTTGTGCATAATTTATTTTACAAAACTACTTGACCAAAACAGACATTACGTCCTCTTGGAAGGTAAGTTCTAACAATAAAAGAATCATCAATAGTTGTTCTGAACTCCTGTTTCACTCCCCACAGTTGATGCAATAAAGTCAAGATTTTTTATGCTGCCTTCAGTGTGAACGCAATGGATTTGAGTCCAAGTCCAAGTGCGGACAGTTGGTAATTTGGTGTAAAAATGAAGCCAAATAAATTATGCAAGTACTCAAGGATCCAAAGATACTCACCACTATACTGTATTCAAACCATGTTCCCAACTAAAACCAGAGTCCCAATTAAAATACTTCACATTAAGATGTATATGTCGCAAAAACTGCTACAGCTGACACATTTGCCCCCCCCCAACGTATTCAACCAGCCTGCCTATCTGAAAGCAATACCGCCAGCGGTGATATGAATTCCAATGAAACACCTTTTTTTTTTTGCCCTTTGGAATGAAGGATTAAGGTACTTATTTTTCCCTTTTACCTGTGCTGTGTGACACCTGCTTGATGAGCACGGTTAAATTCCCTCCCAGTCAGCTAACGTATGGATCCGCTGATACGCTGTGACTAGTCCGGGCTGATCCTTCCCAACATGCATTAGGGCCAGCTGTTGTGGCTCATCTGTCGCCGTGCATGTGTGCGCCGCTCTAATAGTTCCCAACAGACAGCCAACACGGGGCGGATCCAAACATAACTCCACGTCTAACTTCATCCTGCTGCTCACATTTCCATCATTTACCTGACAGCGACCAAATTCCTATAATTGAGTCGAAGAACGTGGACTATGGCGGGGGGGATGTGGTAATAGCGGGGGAGGCTAATTCTACATTCAAGTTTTAGAAGAGACTGAAGAACAGACAGGAATAAGTGCTAATTACATGGTTCATTAAGGTCAAGAGAAATACATAATAATTACAATACATGCAAATATATATATATGGGAAAAG
This sequence comes from Doryrhamphus excisus, assembly GCF_030265055.1. Taxonomy (NCBI): domain Eukaryota; kingdom Metazoa; phylum Chordata; class Actinopteri; order Syngnathiformes; family Syngnathidae; genus Doryrhamphus; species Doryrhamphus excisus. The sequence goes on along the minus strand of NC_080488.1, from coordinate 9,126,591 downwards.
CATACAAGAGAAAAAAAAAAAGATCAGCACCACGGACAGAGATTTTTGTCACTGTGTTGAAAAAGATGAGGGAGACGCCCTTTTCAAAGTTTGAGCCCATGAACCCCAGAAAGGTCTGCTCCTGCCCCTGCTGGCATGAATAATCACCCCCAGCTCCCCTGTAATGTACTTTGGATGATATATTGAACCACATTTATTACTGCTCCACTTCCACCTAGCTGGGAGCAGCAAGTCGTACATTAATAAAGAAAGGGCTGCGACGAGACTTGCTAACAGTCAAAGACTCTGTGATTAGATCTAGTGTTGAAAGACTGAATGGCCTAATTGGTAAAATTGGAGGTATGGACAGCTCCCGTTGGCCAAGGGTATGGACAGTTCCCATTGGCCAAGGGTATGGACAGCTCCCATTGCCCAAAGGTATGGACAGCTCCCATTGGCCAAAGGTATGGACAGCTCCCATTGGCCAAAGGTATGGACAGCTCCCATTGGCCAAGGGTATGGACAGCTCCCATTGGCCAAGAAGATGAAGGCACAGCTCAGCTGGTAGATAGGACAACAAGCGATGAGTTATCAGTCTTAATGTGTCCACTATGAACGCATATTTATGGAGCCTATCCCAGCTGTCTTCAGGCGAGAGGCGGGGTACACCCTGGACTGGTGGCCAGCCAATCACAGGGCACATATAGACAAACAACCATTCACACTCACATTCATACCTATGGACAATTTGGAGTCGCTAATTAACCCAGCATGTTTTTGGAATTTCTTTGTTCCTTCTTTCCTTCTTTCCTTCCTTCCTTCCTTCCTGCCTTCTTTCCTTCTTTCTTTCCTTCTTTCCTTCCTTCTTTCCTTCCTTCTTTCCTTCCTTCTTTCCTTTTTTCCTTCCTTCTTTCCTTCCTTCTTTCCTTCTTTCCTTCCTTTCTTCGTTCCTTCCTTCCTTCCCGCTTATCCTCACGAGGGTCACGGGGTGCTGGAGCCTATCCCAGCTGTCTTTCGGGTGAGAGGGTGAGAGTACACCCTGGACTGGTGGCCAGCCAATCACAGGGCACATATAGACAAACAACCATTCACACTCACATTCATACCTATAGACAATTTAGAGTCGCTAATTAACCTAGCATGTTTTTGGAATGTGGGAGGAAACCGGAGTACCCGGAGAAAACCCACGCATGCATGGGAAGAACATGTAAACTCCACACAGAGATTGCCAAGGGTGGAATTGAACCCTGGTCTCCTAGCTGTGAGGTCTGCACGCTAACCACTAGACCGCCGTGCCGCCAAGCGATGAGTTACCAGTCTTAATGTGTCCACTATGAATGCTTGAGGTCGTAATATTTATCAAATCATCAATAGTTGTGCTGAACTCCTGTTTCACTCCCCACAGTTGATGTCACGTTCTTTCGGACTACGTTCTGTACTTCCTGTTTTGACTGCTTCAATAGAAGATTAATGGACATCAATTCTGCACAATCAAGAGAAATCTTCAAAAAAGCTAAAAAATAATGAAAGTAATTACTAGTACAGCTTATTATGCACTTCCGTATTTGAAAGCAGAACCTTTATCCTGTCACTATTTGTGTCTTGATTTGATCACATTTTTATGCAATTTTGTGTATTTTCTGGACTATAAGTCACTCCGAAGTATAAGTCGCACAAAGCAAAAAATGCATAATTAGGTCGCAAAAAACATACATAAGTCGCACTGGAATATAAGTCGCATTTTTTGCGGATAATTTATTTTACAAAACTACTTGACCAAAACAGACATTACGTCCTCTTGGAAGGTAAGTTCTAACAATAAAAGAATCATCAATAGTTGTGCTGAACTCCTGTTTCACTCCCCGCAGTTGATGTCACGTTCTTTCGGACTACGTTCTGTACTTCCTGTTTTGACGGCTTCAATGGAAGATTAATGGACATCAATTCTGCACAATCAAGATAAATCTTCAAAAAAGCTGTTCATAAAATAATGAAAGTAATTACTAGTACAGCTTATTATGCACTTCCCTATTTTAAAGCAGAATGTTTATCACATTTTTAAGCAATTTATCGTATTTTCTGGACTATAAGTCACTCCGAAGTATAAGTTGCACAAAGCCAAAAATACATAATTAGGTAGAAAAACACATACATAAGTCACATTTTTTGCAGGTAATTTACATCCTCTTGGAAGGCAAGTTCTAACAATAAAAGAATAGAGAACAGCCTGAATAGGTGTAAAATATGCTAACACAATAGTTATTTATCTACATGAAAAATAAACATAAACAGAAAAAGGTGTCCAGTGTTTATGTAAATAAACAGTTTTTTCATTAATAAGTCGCTCTGGAGTATAAGTCCCAAGAACAGCCAACCTATATAAAAAAGTGTGACTTATAGTCCGGAAAATACATTAATTTGTGCTTGCAAAATATAGGCTATGCTCCTAAAAAACACTAAAGGTAACATACTTATACTTTTTGGTTAAAAAAAAAAAAAAAAAAAAAACATCATCTGCAGCGAGTTGCAAACAGTCCCTTTAAATATAGCATACCATTACATAAAGGTAAGCCTTTTTATCATCCCAACCACGTTCCCTCTTAGCAAGTTCAACAGTTATGACACATGCTAATCCTTGTCCACGTGGATCCTCGCGGTTGCATTTCACGGTTCGTGTCATCTCAGCAGAAAGAGAGCAAAACAAATTATATAAAAGACATTGAAACTTTAACCAGCCGACGCACACGGGATATGCTGAAGATTAGTCCTGGGGGAGTCATATTTGAATTGTAATACAGGGAGAGCTGACATCCCTTAACAGCTTTATTCAATGTGATAGAATATGTAACATCCTGTCATTAAAATACTGCAAAGCTTTCTTGAATTACTAGCCTTTTTCCCCCACAGTAAATGCTAAGACAAATATAAATAGTGAGGCCTATTTTGTATTTATTTTACCACCATAAAGTGTCAAAAATTTTTGTGAGAGTAAATCTAATGTCCGTTAATCCTTACATTTATTGATGCAATACATCACTGACCCGGTAATTCCGAAACTAATTAACTAATTAACTAACTAACTAACTAACTAACTAATTTCTAATGGGATGTCACCCTCTGCAGATACTCATAAAACGCTCATTTGCATTAACAAGCAGTAAAACACAACAGGTTGTCAACACACTCATACAGCCCGAGTTGCAAATAAACAGCCGTACTAAGCTAATTCTGCTAGCTTCCATTCACGCTCCGTAAGATGAGTTACAAAGTTTTTTTTTTTACCCCACGCAAACGTTCCTCCATTTTTGTTTCCTCATTCCACATTCCAAAAACATGCTAGGTTAATTAGCGACTCCAAATTGTTCATAGGTATGAATGTGAGTGTGAATGGTTGTTTGACTATATGTGACCTGTGATTGGCTGGCGACCGGTCCAGGGTGTACCCCGTCAGCTGGGATAGGGTCCAGCATTCCTGCGATCCTTGTGACGATCTGGTTTATTTTTTGATATCATAATGGCATAGCAAGTAGCTAACACAAATATAGCATCTTAGCATTAGCAAGCGGTTCAGCGCTGGTGGAGGTCTGCTATCTGAGTCTCATGTGGTCATTATCCATCCATCCATCCATCTATCCATTTTCTATGTTGCTTATACTCAGAGGTGAGAGGCGGGGTACACCCTGGACTGGTTGTCAGCACACTCACATTCATATAGATGGGCAATTTTTGAGTCGCGAATTCACCCATGTGGGAGGAAACCGGAGAAATTGGAAAAATGTTATGTATAACTACAAAATTAAAACGGCACAAAATATTTCTAAACCCATTCAATTGAAATTTTAGGTAGATTAGACATGCTTAAGTCAGTTTGTGGTTGGGGAATTGAAAAATCAATGTGAACCAAAGTAGGTCCACATCGGCTTTTCATGGCACAGTCACTGCAGTCTTATCTGAAAGTTGTTTTTTCCTCCTCTTATCCCTCATTCATCTCCGTCCGACGCCGGAATCTGCAAGCATTGCAAATGCATGGCTGCATTTGCTGAAGGTCAACAAGAGTCGATGGCTGCATATGTGCAAATCCGCCCAGTAGAATACTACTTGGGTTTTTCCAGTACCTCGACCATGCAGTAATTTGAAGTCATGTAAAAAGTAAAAGGTCAAGCGTTGCTTGCGATCACACCCGATGAACCGACGACCGCGTTATGTGGAAGAATGCACCTGTGCGGAGACGTGAGCTAATTTTACTCCGTTTCACAGCCTACAGAGAAATGACTTATTTTTGTAATTTAATCTCATGTACACTTGGACTGGGAAAAAAAAAAACGGAATTGAAACACCTCTTGATTTAACTCATTGCCACAGGGGGAACCAACCCAACACACACACACACCGATGAGTGGCTCTTGCGAAAATGAAAGAATCATTGATTTTCAGCAGGAAATCATCACAGCAAATCTATGGCAAATGAGAGCGGAGAAGGCAAAAAGATCTTGTTCAGCAGGACATTCAGTTATCACTAGATTCTTTTTATAGACACGCCACAATGTCCTGCGACTTCCAAGCTTGTGGTTATTACAAGACCAGTCACTCTCAGAGGGAGTTTGCTGCCATGCTTTTGTAATGTGCAAATCGAAAGCACTCTCGAGTGAACCGAATTGTATGGGGGGGGAAGAATTTGAAAGAAGCTTGCCAAAAATAAAAAAAAAATTAAAAAAAAAATGAGACAAGAAAGCAATAACTGAAGTAACACAGAAATCCTGCTGTGGATTCAAACGTGTTGCTGTGTGAAAATGAGCCTCTTTGATGTTTGATTAAAAAATATCCTCCTCCTTCAGATCTCTTGTAAGAATGCTCTGGAAATTAATAAGAGTCGAGTTAGAAGATTTAATACTGGGCCCACAAGCTCACAACCCGGTTCACAACAGTATGTGTTGTTTAACCAGTGGTCTCAAAAATGCGGCCCGCGGGCCAAATGTGGCACGCAGGACACTAGTTTGAGGCCCCCGCCCAGATATGATAATGCTGTATGGTATCATGTACCCAGAAAAAATTATTACGTTTGATTAATGTTCATGTTAAAGGTTAAATAACTGTTAATAGTTATCCTCCCTATCCGTGTGGAAGTGGTAAGTTTTTGATATGGATGCTGTATGGTATCATGCACCCAGAAAAAAATTATTACGTTTGATTAATGTTCATGTTAAAGGTTAAATAACTGTTAATAGTTATCCTCGCTATCCGTGTGGAAGTGGTAAGTTTTTCGCTATTTAAGTTTAAAGGAAATAACTTGAAGGCTATACCGTTTAGGTCGCTAGCGCTCTAGTTTGCGAGTTAGCATGTGTCTCAAGACCCTGCATTTGCGCAATATGTTGTAAATAAAAAAAAGTATAAATGTGACTATAGTCGTGTTTTGTCATGTCTACAGGGCTCTAATAATGCTTTGTTCATTTTAATCTGAAAAAAATAATTTGTCTACCCACCAACTATATGTGGTTTCTTAAGTTTTGATTATTTGCCGTTTTATTATTATTATTATTATATTTATTTATTACTGATTGATTGATTTTCTTATTGATTTGTTTATTTATTTTTCATCTTATTTTGTGCAGAAAAAGAAAAATTAAGATATTTGAGAACAGTGGAATGTTTTATCAGAGCTTTTATTGTAGAAAATCTAAACCAAAACAAAGTTTATTAATTTTTCTGTTTTTAATAAATACGTTTTTTTGGTTTTTTTTTTTTTTTTTGAAAACCTGATGCGGCCCAGTCTCGCCAGTGGCCCCCAAGTAAATTGAGTTTGAGACCCCCGTGTTTAACTCTTCAAAGCAACAAATACTGTCTTCCTTATTTCAAAAATAAAAACAAAGAAACCTTTTCCACTATACCAACTGTTGTTCCAATATAATGACATAGTCCGTCCAGTGCAATTTGTTGTCAGTTTTCACAGCATGCACTTAAAGTCTGAGGCTAGATGGGCTTTCGTAAGTAAGTGTGTGTGTGTGTGTGTGTGTGTGTGTGTGTGTGTGTGTGTGTATGTCCAATTTTTCAAAACAATTCTGTCAGCTGTCAGTTTATAAACAAAAATGTTAAAATCACGGCGATGGAGACTACTTGGATGCTGGCGGCAGGAGATAAAGATTAAGGCAGGACACCTTTGTTCCGGATATGAATGCCCTTTTAGTATGGAAATAATGTGATGGAAGCAGCCGTGATGATGAGGTATTTGGGTGTCACTCAGTTCTTATGTGTGTGGACATGAAAACAAAGTGAAGAAAAACATATACTCAAGCAATAACATTTGTTTTTATGCATTTTTGTTATGTTAGAACCTGAGCTTTATTAAAGAGGGTCGGCGAAATTTGAGGTGCACACACACACACACACACACATAGTTGAAGACAATCAACTTGAAAAAAAAAATGCGGCGCACATCACGTCACAAGCGAGTATATAGAAGTAAAAGCTTTCATCTTACTGTTTTGCATACAAAGTGGTGTGTTCTCATCAGGCTTTGTGGCCCAAGCATCAATGATGCTAAAATACCGTATCCTCTCTTTTGATGATGAAAACACCCAAAAAACCTTCTACTCCCTATCAGACTTGAAGAACATTTTTTTTTTATTAATAAACAGTATATTGACTACTATTCATATCGGTACTGCTAAGTTTAGAGTGTAACATTTCAGTGTTGCGGTAAATAGAAATACTTTACTGACATGTTTAATTGGTGGTTTGATAATGAGGTGGTGTAATCAATGAGTAGAAAAAAAAAACTTTTTTATGTAATGTAAATGCTGTAATTATAGTTGGGGCTAAACCAGGGGTGGGCAAACTACAGCCCGGGGGCCACATGCGGCCCACTAAGCGGTTGAATCCGGCCCGTCAGTTGCTTTCTATAGTAATGGTAATGGTTTGATTTCATTTGAACATGCATCAGATTACAATTGAATGCATCACATAATCAGTTCACAGTTCCACATGTCCAAAAGGAGTAGGAAGAAGCAAAGCTTATTAAATCCTACCCCTCCATCTGGTACTTTTACAATCAGTAACTGTTACATTTGTTCACTTCCTGCTTTCCATAATACAGTTTAAGGTTTTTGTTGTTGTTTTTTTTTAATAATGTACCTCGTACAGAAGTGATGTGACTCTACAATGACATAATAATTTGATCACTTCCTGCTTTCCTAATATGGTGTAAGTTTTTTTTTTGTCACGTACCGAAGTACGAGGTGATATGACCATACAATGACATAATGGGTACCATAGTAACTGTCAATATAGTGATTTATTGTATTTATTAGTGATTATTTCGCAAACATCAACTGCTTCTAATTATAGTGACAGCTGATAGTATGACACTTTTACAGATAAAATTAGACTAATAATTCAATGCGGACTGTCAGAATTGTAAGCGTAAAATAGTGCGTATTAAATATATATTCGGCCCCCCCTCGGGACAATTTTGTTAACTCAAAGCGGCCCGCGAGTCAAAAAGTTTGCCCACCCCTGGGCTAAACCGTTAAGAGGATGGGGCGTTAATTGGAAGCAGATAATTGGTCTCCTAGCTGTGAGGTATACGTTCTAGTATTCCTTTCGTATAAATGAAATATTTTCATAATTACAGCATAGAAAATCTGAATAATTTTTTTAAACATTATTAGAGCCGGGCTGCACCGCGGACGAGTGGTTAGCGTGCAGGCCTCACAGCGAGGAGACCCGAGTTCAATTCCATTGAACTCCATACAAATTGTCCATAGGTATGAATGTCTTTCTGCAGAAAGAGGTGCAGAATCTAGAAGATCCGGAAGGCTTCCTGTGTGAGTTGTGTGTGTAGCTGCTCTATAGGAGTCCACAACTCTGCAACTATATGTATGACTCATTATATAATGTGGTAAAACTCTGTATTTTATTTTGAGTGGTTCGCGCGCAGGTCACTAGAAGACCCAAGTTCGATTCCAAAACTCCAAATTGTCCATAGGTATGAATGTGAGTGTGAATGGTTGTTTGTCTATATGTGCCCTGTGATTGGCTGGCGACCAGTCCAGGGTGTACCCCGCCTCTCGCCGGAAGTCAGCTGGGATAGGCTCCAGCACACCCGCGACTCATGAGGATAAACGGTAGAAAATGAATGAATTTGACGAAAACTGAATAAAAAACCTATAAAAAAACCTCTGGTGCACAAAAACTTGATGGGTAAAAACCGTGACAAAGAGTGCCCTGCACAAGAGCCACCAGCCAGCTCAAGCCGTTGTACAAGTCCATGTGAAAAAAGATATTAAGCATCGTACTCCTGCCCACTAGTGACATTTGGAAAATTGACTGACTTGCCTGGCCAGAGGCTACACAAGAGGCATCAAATATGAAGTTGAGCATAAAAAAAAAGCCAAGAGAATATGCAGCTGTTCAAAAGCTAGAGTGCATGAGAGAGTGAGGCAAACTGCCGTCTTGAGGTATGCTCCGCTTTTCAGTGTGGAGGAGCCGCCTGCAACACTCTTGCTTTGGTTTATCCCCCGCCTGGCATGAACAATAAAAAGGCTGGCACTTTGTTATGGGGTGTGATGTGTGTGGGTGTGTGCACACAGTGAGTGTGCAAGTGAATCTCCTGAGCAGCTTAAGTAAAAAAAAAAAAAAAAAAAAAAAAAAAAAAATCAGTAGAAGCAGTGTGCTACTATCTCTGGGAATTCATTGCTCTTTCACCGTCAAGCAGGTAGAGAAGCACCAAGTTGCATTCAAAGGATCCCTGCAGTCCTTAATAGTATTTATTACATGTCACCTGCTGCAGCAAGGAGTGGTTACATATAATTGCAGCCATAGGTCTTATTCTCTGTAGACAACCAATCAACATGGACTCCTTCTGACCTGACCGTAAGGGAATCCCCGCTGCTGCAGAGATGGGGGCATTATTTAACATGGACCAATGTTAGGGATCATTAGGTTCAAGGGTTGTTAAAGCGCTTGTCACACTCTAAATGCATCCATCTGAACAATGCTGCCTTTGATCAATAGATAAGTAATCGCCTGCAATGAGAGCAAGAATGCCGTATTAGTCACCAAGCCTGCCTTGAAACGGCTCAAATAAGCCAGCCGGGGTCATGCACACATTCTGCTACAATGTCAACGTCGTTGCATGAAAATAAAACCGCAAACTTCACTGTACATTGATCGCTCGTGCTAAAATGTATAGCATTAGATGGCTGAACGTCTGTGAAATGGCAGCGAGTGAACATTCAAGCGAGAGTCACCGAGGTGACCGGCAGCGCTGTGTAACTGTCGCGCTGAGCACTTCAACGCTTCCTCTTCGGAAATGATATCCGTGCCATTGTGAGCAATTACAAATAAACCAGCATGGTGGAGCCTCACCGGTCATTTTATATCTTATTTGCTCATCTCGCAGGAAATGTAATTGCAGTGGAAAAAGGTGGAAGACAATCCATTCAGCCGCACAGACAATAACCATCTATCCATTTTCTATCTTCAATATGGTCGCAGGGGTATGCTGGAGCCTATCCCAGCTGGCTTCTGGCGAGAGGCGGGGTACACACTGGACTGGTTGTTAAAACACATTAATTATCATTATTAATGATCCAAAACCAACCAGGTTGCTGGAGCCTATCCCAGCTGGCTTCTGGCAAGTGGCGGGGTACACACTGGACTAGCCGATAAAACACATTCATTATCATTATTAATGATCCAAAAACCAACCGGGTTGCTGGAGCCTATCCCAGCTGTCTTCGGGCGAGAGGCGGGGTACACACTGGACTAGTCGATAAAACACATTCATTATCATTATTAATGATCCAAAACCAACGGGGTTGCTGGAGCCTATCCCAGCTGGCTTCTGGCAAGAGGCGGGGTACACACTGCACTAGTCGATAAAACACATTCATTATCATTATTAATGATCCAAAACCAACCGGATTGCTGGAGCCTATCCCAGCTGGCTTCTGGCAAGAGGCGGGGTACACCCTGGACTAGCCGATAAAACACATTCATTATCATTATTAATGATCCAAAAACCAACCGGGTTGCTGGAGCCTATCCCAGCTGTCTTCGGGCGAGAGGCGGGGTACACACTGGACTGGTCGATAAAACACATTCATTATTATTATTATTAATGATCCAAAACCAACCGGGTTGCTGGAGCCTATCCCAGCTGGCTTCTGGCAAGAGGCGGCGTACACCCTGGACTGGTCGCCAATGTGCTCTGACCATTTTTTGTGGAGTAGTGTTACTGTAATAGACACAAAAGGATCAGACTTGATTACTGTGGAGGTGTTATATAATGTCTAGAGGGCTCTAATCATTCATTCATTCATTCTCCTCATGATTGTCGCAGGGGGTGCTGGAGCCTATCCCAGCTGGGTATCGGGCGAGAGGTGGGGTACACCCTGGACTGGTCGCCAGCCAATCACAGGGCACATATAGACAAACAACCATTCACACTCAAAGTACCACTTCCACACGGAGTGGGAGTAATATAACGTCATGTCTCATCAATGTAACATTGCTGACACCTCGTTACCAGAATAGTAGATATAACTTGTCTTTCAATATGTTTTAACTAATTGTCAACCACAAAACATTCATTGCTGGAGCCTATACCAGCTGTCTCCTGGGTGAAAGGCGGGATACACCCTGGACTGGTCGCCAATCACAGGGCACATATAGACAAACAACCATTCACACTCACATTCATACCTATGGACAATTTGGAGTCGCTAATTAACCTAGCATGTTTTTGGAATGTGGGAGGAAACCGGAGTACCCGGAGAAAACCCACGCATGCACGGGGAGAACATGCAAACTCCACACAGACATGGCCGAGGTTGGAATTGAACCCTGGTCTCCTAGCTGTGAGGTCTGCGTTCTAGGATTCCTTTCATATAAATGAAATATTTTCATAATTACAGCATAGAAAATCTGAATAATTTTTTTAAACATTATTAGAGCCAAAGTGGTTAGCGTGCAGGCCTCACACCTAGGAGACCTGAGTTCAATTCCATTGAACTCCATACAAATTGTCAATACGTATGAATGTGAGTGTGAATGGTTGTTTGTCTATATGTGCCCTGTGATTGGCTGGCCACCAGTCCAGGGTGTAGAAGACAGCTGGGATAGGCTCCAGCACCCTTGTGAGGAAAAAGCGGTAGAAAATGAATGAATGAATGAATTATTAGAGCCGGGCTGCACTGGACGAGTGGTTAGCGTGCAGGCCTCACAGCTCGGAGACCCAAGTTCAATTCCATTGAACTCCATCCAAATTGTCCATAGGTATGAATGTGAGTGTGAATGGTTGTTTGTCTATATGTGCCCTGTGATTGGCTGTCCACCAGTCCAGGGTGTACTGCACCTCTCGCCCAAACACAGCTGGGATAGGCTCCAGCAGAAAATGAATGAATGAATCTAGATACTCCCCTAAACTATTTTGATAGCCCCAAATTCTGTCCACACCTGTCAGCCAATCAAAACCGTGCAGGGCTCGTAATTCACTCTGCAAGTGAACGCATCACTCACCGCTGTAGCTGGTTAGTAAGGATGGTTAGTATGCAGAACATGCCTGAATTGATTGCATTGTTATGCATCCAAGCACATTAGCCAACCCCCCCACACCCCCCAACCACCCTCCCAAAAAACTATTCATATCCTTGTTTTCATTGTTGAAGTCATGTCACAGTTTTGTTTCACCACTAAGCTGAGGCCATTTACTTTCAATAAGATTCAAAATTTCCTTCCATAGAAAGTGCTCACAAAGCAGTGAAGCCTCAAGGCACCTCCACCCCCCCCCCCCCCCCCACCCTCCCAACCCCACTCCAGCTCAGTCTTTTGTGGGTGGATCCAGTTTTTCATTGCAAACCTGTATTCTTCCTGCTGCCTGTCACTGCTTTGTATATATATATATATTTTTTTTTTTGCAGTAATTTGTCCTCTGGGATGCAACATCAGAAGATGTGCTTTAAAAGTAAAATAATAACGTGACGCACATTTTGTGGTTCAGTACTTTTGTACTTCAGTGAAAGTCGAGACAAAAATAAAAGATCAAAGTTGTTTTTTTTTTAATGATGCGTGGTTGTGTTATGTAGTCAAAGTGGAGCAAAGGAGCTCATCTTGTGAACTTTTCAACAACTAATCCCTTTTCTCCCTGACACTACACGGTCATTGTGTTTAATAAGCTTCAGCGTGCAGGGAGGCTCTTTATCCTAACTTTGTTTCCAAAACTAACATTAACACCATCGATGGCTTCGTTTCGCCTCACTTGTAGTGTAAATCATGCTAGCATACATGCAAATGTATCACTCATTATCTGGGAATCAACACCATTATTTTTAAGGATTTATTTATCCCTAATTTAGAATCTATTCTACTGGTAGCTTCAATGACCCCCTGATGTTGGACAATTCAGAATTAAACAAACATTTTGGAGAAACGCATCAATTTATTTTCTTTACTGCTTGGCCTCACCCTTATTATCTCTGGGTGTCAGTAGTGTTACTGTAATAGACACACAAGGATCAGACTTGATTACTGTGGGGGTGTTATATAATGTCTAGAGGGCTCTAATAATTCATTCATTCATTTTCTCCTCATGATTGTCGCGGCGGTGCTGGAGCCTATCACAGCTGGGTATCGAGCGAGAGGCGGGGTACACCCTGCACTGGTCGCCAGCCAATCACAGGGCACATATAGACAAACAACTCAAAGTACCACTTCCACACGGAATGGGAGTAATATAAAGTCATGTCTCGTCAATGTAACACTGCTGACACCTAGTTACCAGAATAATGATATAACTTGTCTTTCAATATGTTTTAACTAATTGTCAACCACAAAACATTCATTGCTGGAGCCTATCCCAGCTGTCTCCTCGGCGAGAGGCGGGGTACACCCTGGACTGGTCTCCAGCCAATCACAGGGCACATATAGACAAACAACCATTCACACTCAAAATACCACTTCCACACGGAATGGGAGGAGAACTTTTTGCCATGGCTGAAGGTGTTATAATATAACGTCATGTCTCATCAATGTAACATTGCTGACACCTCGTTACCAGAATAGTAGATATAACTTGTCTTTCAATATGTTTTAACTAATGGTCAACTACAAAACATTCATTGCTGGAGCCTATCCCAGCTGTCTCCTGGGCAAGAGGCGGGGTACAGCCTGGACTGGTCGCCAGCCAATCACAGAGCACATATAGACAAACAACCATTCACACTCACATTCACACCTATGGACAATTTGGAGTCGCTAATTAACGTAGCATGTTTTTGGAATGTGGGAGGAAACCGGAGTACCCGGAGAAAACCCACGCATGCACGGGGAGAACATGCAAACTCCACACAGAGATGGCCGAGGGTGGGGAAAGACAAAATAAGTAGCCAAAAAGTTACCACTTCCACACAAAATAAGAGGAGAACTCATTCATTCATTCATTTTCTACCGCTTTTCCTCACAAGGGTCGCGGGGGGTGCTGGAGCCTATCCCAGCTGTCTTTGGGCGAGAGGCGGGGTAGACCCTGGACTGGTGGGCAGCCAATCACAGGGCACATATAGACAAACAACCATTCACACTCACATTCATACCTATGGACAATTTGGAGTCGCAAATTTACCTAGCATGTTTTTGGAATGTGGGAGGAATCCGGAGTACCCGGAGAAAACCCACGCATGCACAGGGAGAACATGCAAAACTCCACACAGAGATGGCCGAGGGTGGAATTGAACTCGGGTAAACAGTCATTAATGTAATTAATGGCGCCATTGAAGTGCGCACAACGCTTTTTTTCTTCATATTTCTACTCTTGCTTTTTAGATGTCAAATAGCTCCGGGAAATCTGACAATTTTTTAACAATGGCAAAAATTTACGGTCAATGCCGATAATCGTCCTGTTGTAGGTTCCATTGAAAATGAATAGATATTGATATCTTGGGATATAGATTCCGGTCTACCATTATTATTATTATCTGAATAATAACTCCACTGTGCTGCTTAGTTATTACTTTCCCTTTTCTAGGAACCTAACATGTCAGTTTAACAGTGTCGCGAAAAGTGTCGCCAATATCGGTTTCTCATCTCTCGGGAGTTTTTTCTTGTTTTTCCTTGGTTCATTTCCACCAGAAAAGCCTCCCTTACGCTTGAGAGACATGATGAAGTACAAAACGTTAATTAATAAGTAATGATGATGCTGCAAATGAGGTACACTGTATTTGTGCGTGGTGCGTGGGATGAGGCATACTCGGCATTCTTATAGAAAACTCGTTCTTTCAGCGAGTCGAGTGTCTATGGAAACAAAATTAAGCTTTTAATTAATTTATGAGTGCACATTTAGAACCACAAAAGGCCATAACGTGGAAAAGTGGAACCCAAGGACTACCTGTACTCCCCCATGGGGAAACTCTTTATTATAGTGAGATGTTCTTAAAGTGAAAAAATGTCTTCTACAAACATGAACATGAACATGAACATGAACAGCATCGATGTCATTAAGGAAAAAAGAGGATGCTGATGTGGACCCCTGCTGTGGTACGTCTGAACAGACATGACCGACAACACAGCTGGGAGTCGACATGCACACCAATTTACTTTGGGAACGGCGAATATAAGCAAGAGATTCTCTCCGAGGACGACTGCTTATCATACATTGTTTTAAAACTGCAATTACTCAGACTGAAGGAGGCACAGCTGCAAAGCTAGTTTTATTTCACTTCAGCCGCGAGTGTTTTTGTCCAAAAACTTCAAATTTACTTAATCGAGTGATTGGGAAGCCACTTTAATAACATTTTACACGACTATAGCTGCAAGGCTTGATGCATATATATATATATATATACTATATATATATATGGCAGCAACGGAGGAACTTATTAAATTTAGTGGAATCTTTCACTGGATTTGAATCATTTTGAATACTTTAAGTTCACCACAAATACTTTAAGCAGTAGTAGATAACATTACGCGTCTATTTCATGGCAAATTACCGTAAAATCAAATCAACTTTATTTGTAGAGCACTTTTTTTTTTTGCACAAAGACATGCAACACAAAGTGATTTACAGAATTAAAAACAATTACCGCAATTAAAAGGAAAAACGATTACTAAGAAAGGCAGCACGGTGGTCTAGTGGTTAGCGCGCAGACCTCACAGCTAGGAGACCAGGGGTCAATTCCACCCTCGACCATCTCTTGCATGTTCTCCCCGTGCATGTGTGGGTTTTCTCCGGGTACTCCGGTTTCCTCCCACATTCCAAAAACATGCTAGGTTAATTAGCGACTCCAAATTGTCCATATGTATGAATGTGAGTGTGAATGGTTGTTTGTCTATATGTGCCCCGTGATTGGCTGCCCACCAGTCCAGTGTCCTGGCTCCAGCATGACGACATGACGTTATATTACAACACCTTCACACTGCATGGAACACTGCAGTCAGCCATGGCAAAAAGTTCTCCTCCCATTCCGTGTGGAAGTGGTACTTTGAGTGTGAATGGTTGTTTGTTCTCCCCGTTCATACCTATGGACAATTTGGAGTTGACGAGTCCTTAAATGTCTTTGGTCAGTCAGTCTTAGATTTTTTTTTTGTTTATATGTGCCCTGTGATTGGCTGGCGACCAGTCCAGGGTGTACCCCGCCTCTTGCCCGAAGACAGCTGGGATAGGCTCCAGGAAAGGCCACCTTTGGGGCCGTCCACACTGGGAGGAGCCGCAGGCCGTGCCATCGGGGGACCAGCACCGGGGCCCCCCGACTCCGACAGACCCACATCTAAGGGAGGAACCCCCAGCCGGCCGCGTCGAAGGGACCAAGGATGGCACCGCCTCAGCAGACCCGACACAGCCCCCAGTGTGGAGGACCCCCCCTGAGGAAACACTGGAGTTAAGAGCTAAAGACTAAAAGCATAAAATAAGACTAAAAAATATAAAAAAGTAATAAAAGTTTAAAAATATTAGTTAAAAGCCTGAAGTTGGAGACCTTTGCTTTAGATCTAAACGTTTTATAATCACGTACCTACTAGTCCTGCGCACTTAAAAAAAAACATACACCTTATTATGTTAATTAACTTAAAATATTGCAAATTATTCATTTGTTCATTAATTTTATAGTAATTCTGTGTGAAAAATGTGTATTTTTCATGATGACATGAGGATAGTTTGACACCAGCACTGACAAATTGATAAGTTATCATCCTACATATCTTTTATTCCACATCCTTCCCTTTCAATCCATTTAATTTGAATGGTGATTTAAGTCATAAATCATTATTATGCATAATTATTTCATAACAAATTGAAAGGAAAGGTTTAACAATCATGATGAATCATGTTGTTGTATGACCATATTGGGCTGCGATTTTTAAGTGTCCCTTAATTCAGCGGAAACCTGTGTCTCAGTAGTTTGTGATGCACCTGAATGCATCATTTTTGAAAAAGCTTTAGCAGCACTGACAAGAGTTTGCTGTTTTGGATCCTCTTTCCATTGTGTAACAACTCTAAAAGAACCACTATTCTCTTCTAAATAGGATCTAAAATACAAAAATATATACAACAAAAAAGAAAATCGACTCACAGTGACGGGTTTTCACCGATGTGGCATGCGGGGGTTAATTGCAGCAAGTTAATGCGCAAGTTAATCATTCAAAATTACTTATTTGTTGATGTGATGCACACAGAACAAGGAATAACTTGCCGCTATCTTGTAATTTGTGTGTTAGGCGCCAATTGTTTTCCATTTTTATTCATGTACCCCCTATGGCAATTGACGTACCCCACATTGGGAACCGCTGCTTGAGATAGTACCTTGGTTTTTTGTCATTAATCTATTCTTAAAAAAAAAAAAAAAAAACCTTCCAAAACATACAAAAACAAGAAATAATATAAAATCAAGTTA
Source organism: Doryrhamphus excisus (assembly GCF_030265055.1). Taxonomy (NCBI): domain Eukaryota; kingdom Metazoa; phylum Chordata; class Actinopteri; order Syngnathiformes; family Syngnathidae; genus Doryrhamphus; species Doryrhamphus excisus. The sequence goes on along the minus strand of NC_080488.1, from coordinate 9,109,732 downwards.
ATTTATTCCAGACACCCAGAATGATGATCAAAAAACACATTTCAGAGAAAATATGATAGCATCGAGAAAACAAAACAAAATACATTTAAATTACAAATTAAATGGATAAGCATTCAACATGACTTCTATTAAAGAATACCAAAATGGAGTCTGTTGCAAACTAACTTTAAAAAGTACTGTATTCTATCTGTATGCTATGTAAACTTCACAAGCAGGTACAACGATCCTTATACACACACACTGACCCGGCTCGCCGTTATACGTCTTCATTAAATCCTCCCCCTTGCAACTTTCGTGTTCATCTTTACATAACAATCCTAACCTTCGGTACTTTGCTTTAAGTTCTTTAGTGAATTCAAGAGTGTTTCTCACCTTCTTTATCAAAGTTACAGAGCACTTGCAATTTTTTTTTTTTTTTTTATCAGAAAGATATGGTGTGCTTGAACGCCTCATCAGTGCATGATGCAGCGTTCGAAAGGATGAAGGAACGAGACAAATATAAAGTTCTGTGTGTGTTATATAATCAAATAAACCACATACATAATAAAGGGGATCTTCAATTCAAAAACCGAACCTTATTTTGCCTTAAATTGCAACAAACAGACAAGCTCATATGACTCAAAATGCTTGGTTTCTGAGAGTTTTTTTTTTTAACACTGGCTCACTGTGACATCACAGGGAGCCTTTGGAAGTGAGACCTGAAATAAATTTGGGATGACTCAAAATGCTTGGTTTCTGAGAGTTTTTTTTAACACTGGCTCACTGTGACATCACAGGGAGCCAGTGTTAAAAACAAAAAAACTCAAAATGCTTGGTTTCAGAGAGTTTTTTTTTTAACTCTGGCTCCCTGTGATGTCACAGTGAGCCAGTGTTAAAAAAAACTCTCAGAAACCAAGCATTTTGAGTCATCCCAAATTTATTTCAGGTCTGTGACATCACAGGGAGCCAGTGTTAAAAAAAAAAAACTCAAAATGCTTGGTTTCTGAGAGTTTTTTTTAACACTGGCTCACTGTGACATCACAGGGAGCCAGAGTTAAAAAAAAAAAACTCTCAGAAACCAAGCATTTTTAACACTGGCTCACTGTGACATCACAGGGAGCCTTTGGAAGTGAGACCTGAAATAAATTTGGGATGACTCAAAATGCTTGGTTTCTGAGAGTTTTTTTTAACACTGGCTCACTGTGACATCACAGGGAGCCAGAGTTTTAAAAAAAACTCTCAGAAACCAAGCATTTCGAGTTATCCCAAATTTATTTCAGGTCTCACTTCCAAAGGCACAAAACTCATTATCTGAAACACTGGCTCACTGTGACATCACAGGGAGCCAGTGTTAAAAAAAACTCTCTGAAACCAAGCATTTTCAGTCATCCCAAATTTATTTCAGGTCTCACTTCCAAAGGCTCCCTGTGATGTCACAGTGAGCCAGTGGGTAGTTCTCATCGAATCACCTGTGTTTTGTCAGGATGTCACATCACATTTCCGCTTATGACGAATGCTACAATTTCAGAGCAAATAAGACACTTTTTTGGCACTGGATTCCGAAAAAATGAACATATATCGGTGCGTCCATTCGCATTTAAATGTTTGTTTTTCTCGATAAACAGTAGTTATTCACACGGCAAATAAACAAATGATTTAATTGGCTCTTTTTTTAGTGACGTCACCTCATTTGCTGTCACAAAACGGTAACAAAATGAAGTAATTTTGCCTGCAAATTACTGTTGTGATTGGTCCGTGAGTATGATTATATGTTATTATATTTTTCGTTGACTTTAATTGGTCACGGGCAGGTCACCGAGACTGACTCACCAAAAACGGTGACCAAAAACCGAACTATATTTGTGACAATAATTCCCGTGCTACAAAAACCAATGCTACCTTCAATGAGAAATGACGAAAAAAATTAAATAAATTGTTTCTCGGACCTGATCTTCTCACACTTGGACCTGCCATCGTCATTCTTTGGGTGTCAGTAGATTGATTTTTTAGGTCGCCCTCAGGGCACCATAGAATAGGCTTTGTTTGGGATAAGAGCACTACATTCAATCACTTCATGGTTCACTGCTGCAGAAATTTCAGGGTGTTTTGGTGCAACCCTGGTCTATTATTCCTGGTGTGTTCAATGACCAGAACATTTAATGGAGTCGGTTCTAGTGAATCAGTATGTGCTAATGTGAAGTTTGTGACACAAACACAATAAAAAGACACAATCCTCCCCCCCCTTTGGCCTAAAACCAGTAGTCCTTCCCATCAAAAATGTGCCGCTCCACCACCCACAGTGTCCTCAGCGTCCTAAATTCCATGCTGATCCACTTCTCCTTATAGTGCACAGATTTGATTACTTGCCATTTTACAGCTCATTAATGAAGACTTATGCTGCATTTGTAATGAATGAGTCCTGGTGGAAAGGTGATCAAGTTTCTGACCTAGCTGAGTGCTTTTTAAAGACGGCTGCTTTCACCTCTGTGGTTATTTCACTTGTGGAAAAAGGAAGTGGGTGTCGAAATGGAGAACGATTCAGAAATACTAGCTACGTTATGGTGTATTTTGAGAAAGCATCTGCCGGAACATGAAAATGGGAAAAGTGTATTTGAAGCGGTGAAATATGTGACACTTTTTGCCAATAGTAGGACACACTTGTTTGAAACTATCCTAAATGGGCTTCATATCTGATATGATATCAAATCTAATATGAAATGAAATTTGAAGCATAGTTGGATCTATTGCAGTAACATTTTGAAGGTATTTCTTCAGCTTCAATGTACTGGTGTGCAAGTCGCAAAACCAAAATATAGTTTTAAATAAGTATAGGGCTGTGAAACAATGAAAAATCTAAATCAGAGCAGTTTTTCAAATGAATTAATCATGATTAATCACCATTTGCAGCTATGTCTGAAGTATGACCATACTGTATTTTACTGTATTTCATTAAAAGAAAGAAAATACACAGGCAAAAAAGTGGTGTATATTTTCAACCTTAACCAAAAAAATAAGTTATCTGGGGACGGACGCTAACCAAAGTTCCACTGTAACAATGAATTGGTTGTCATTAGTGCTCAATCGGAGGTGAAACATATCGGGGGGGATTTTTAAACCTGGCACTGAAACAATCATACCATAATAATTCAGTTTTTACTGTATTTCATTAAAAGAAAGAAAAGACACAGGCAAAAAAGTTGTGTATATTTTCAACCTTAACCAAAAAAAACAAGCTATCTGGGGACGGATGCTAACCAAAATTCCACTGTAATAATGAAATGGTTATCATTAGTGCTCAGAAAAAAATCGGGGGGATTTTTAAACTGAAACTGAAACAATCATACCATAGTAATTCAGTTTTATTTTTTTACTGAGTTATGAAGCAAATATTGTATGTCAATCTGTTCCAGGTAATTGTATTTTGTTAGTGGGGTCATATAACCTTGTCAAGGTCACAGTTTTTCACCTTCAGAGACTGAGGTCACTACAGAGAGTCTTGTGAAGACGTCTTTTGTCGCCCATCATAGAGGACAAACTCTGTGGAGACCCTTTAGACCGCAACGTGTACTCAAATCTCAAGACCTCCAATCTGGGAATGAACAGCAGGAAAACGAGTATAAAAATGTATTTTCACGGGATACAAACATGTTTCCATGTTTGCACCATGTCTGGGTAAAATTCTGAAAGCAGCATACACCTCGGTTAGCATACGCCTCGGTTAGCATACAACTCGGTCAGCATACACCTCAGTTAGCATACACCTCGGTTAGCATACACCTCGGTTAGCATACACCTCGGTTAGCATACACCTTGGGTAGCATACACATTATTTAGCATACACCTCGGTTAGCATACAACTCGGTTAGCATACACCTCGGTTAGCATACAACTCGGTTAGCATACACATGTTTCGCATAAACCTCGGTTAACATACACCTCGGTTAGCATACACCTCGGTTAGCATACGCCTCAGTTAGCATACAACTCGGTTAGCATACACCTCGGTTAGCATACACCTCGGTTAGCATACACCTTGGGTAGCATACACATTGTTTAGCATACACCTCGGTTAGCATACAACTCGGTTAGCATACACCTCGGTTAGCATACAACTCGGTTAGCATACACATTGTTTCGCATACACCTCGGTTAGCATACATCTCGGTTAGCATACAACTCGGTTAGCATACAACTCGGTTAGCATACACCTCGGTTAGCATACAACTCGGTTAGCATACACATTGTTTCGCATACACCTCGGTTAACATACACCTCGATTAGCATACACCTCGGGTAGCATACACATTGTTTAGCATACAAAGAGGACAAACTCTGTGGAGACCCTTTTAGACCTCAACGTGTCCTCAAATCTCAAGACCTCCAATCTGGGAATGAACAGCAGGAAAACAAGTATAAAAATGTATTTTCACGGGATACAAACATGTTTCCATGTTTGCACCATGTCTGGGTAAAATTCTGAAAGAATCTAATTGGACTTAATTGCCTTGGGGGGTGCAATTTATAGATGTATTATTCAGGAGAGCACACACTGAATAAGTAATCAACATCACTTAAAACCTACAGTGAAAAAAACAAGTAGTACATGCTGAAATGATTATGTTGTTTGTGACACCGCTCTCTTTTCTTAGAACATCCATTTGCAACTTTAATTCCATCAACGGACACCGAATCGAGACTTTAGTTATGACCGCTCCGAAGCAGTTGCCCGGTAATAAAACACGCTGATGCTGCATAATCAAGCATGTACGCTAATGCATTTCTTGAAAGCTCTTTAGAAGCACGTATTCGTAATTTTATTAAAAATGTATTTAAAAAAACTAGATTTTTACACATATTGTATGCATTTTACACAGAAGAGTGCACAACTGCTTAGTAGTGGAAGTATTGTAGTTGACAAAAATGCTGACTTATGATTTGTGATATTATCAGATGTCTACTACAATTGAAAGTACACTGAAAGTTTAAACAGGATTGCTTACATTTCTGTACGATGGTACGTAATAAGAGCATAGAAATGGGGTGGAAATGAATTCATGCATTATTTTGCTTTACATTAAAAACAAAAATGACTTGCCCAAGGGGAATCCTTAAGGTGAGAACTACTTGCCCGAACTTGCCCCATGTAAAATGAAAAGACTGCCATAATGATATAATAGAATTTTTGTGGCATCACGTTAGAATCTCAAATAAAGATGAAATTATTATCATTTTTTGTGGTTGTTTTCCTACATAGATCATGACGTTGCATGGAAATCCGGATTGTCAAGAGACTTCTAGGCACTTTGCCTTTTATAAAGTTGTGCACCACAATGAAAGGTTAAATAACTGTTAATAGTTATCCTCCCTATCCGTGTGGAAGTGGTAAGTTTTTGGCTATTTAAGTATAAAGGAAATATTTTGAAGGCTACCGTTTAGGTCGCTAGCGCTCTAGTTTGCGAGTTAGCATGTGTCTCACCGCTACATTTTGGAGCTTGTGCAAAATCAGCACTCGGTATCGGATCTAATCGGTGGTGTTTCATTTTGTGACCGCTTCAAATTGTCACGGCAATGTGATTCACTCACCTGTGCCATCATTTAATTTGCTGACGCTAATAAAATACTCGTTTAGGAGGCACTGGTTCATCACTTTTTGGTGTTTTTCCTTAAGAAGTTGTTGAAGAATTAGACGAGGGGTCTCAAACACGCGGCCCGCGAGGTAAATGTGGCCCGCATGACACTAGTTTGAGGCCCCCGCCTTGATATGAAAGTTTAATGTTTAACTGTTTAACGGTTTAAGTTTAACTGTTAATAGTTATCCTCCCTATCCGTGTGGAAGTGGTAAGTTTTTGGCGATTTAAGTTTAAAGGAAATAACTTGAAGGCTACCGTTTAGGTCGCTAGCGCTCTAGTTTGCGAGTTAGCATGTGTCTCACCGCTACATTTTGTAGCGTGTGCAAAATCAGCACTCGGTATCGGATCTAATCGGTGGTGTTTCATTTTGTGACCGCTTCAAATTGTCACACATATGATTCACTCACCTGTGCCATCATTTGATTTGCTGCCGCTAATAAAATACTCGTTTAGGAGGCACTGTTTCATCACTTTTTGGTGTTTTCCTTCAGAAGCTGTTGAAGAATTAGACCAGGGATCTCAAACACGCGGCCCGCGGGGCAAATGTGGCCCGCAGGACACTAGTTTGAGGGCCCCGCCTTGATATGATAAGTTTAATGTTAGTGCGGCCCGCGCAAGTTTGATATGGATGCTGTATGGTATCATGTACCCAGAAAAAATTATTACGTTTGATTAATGTTCATGTTAAAGGTTAAATAACTGTTAATAGTTATCCTCCCTATCAGTGTGGAAGTGGTAAGTTTTTGGCTATTTAAGTTTAAAGGAAATAACTTGAAGGCTACCGTTTAGGTCGCTAAAGGTTAAATAACTGTTAATAGTTATCCTCCCTATCCGTGTGGAAGTGGTAAGTTTTTGGCTATTTAAGTATAAAGTTCATGCTGCCTAGAACTGCCCTAACTAGCTTGTGACGATGAGTTGAGAGGTGAAATGTCTTCTAAGACAATCTGAGCAGTCCAGTTTGATTAATTCAATGCCTCGAATATGCAATGAACTGAATAAATATGAATATTCACCGACAATAAATTCAAAACACACTATGTATCACTATTACATTATGAAATTAGATTACTAATCATCACATAAATTCAAAATGCAACTGACTTTTATTAGAGCCATATGACTGTATATTGACTTATTGTTGCTTTGGCTTTATTCTACTATGCAACCAAGACACTTTTTGTCATTATGCAACCAGCACATGGCAAACATATTGCATTTCTGCTTCTATGCTTGTCATCAGAATTTCCTGTTTGTCATCACTGGTACCCGTCTGACCCCTTGATCAATGAAAACATTCCTGGCAAATGCTTTTGCTTTCGTGCGTCTTGCACCGGTCCAACAATTTCACCTCTCGCAGCACAATAGGAATGACCCCCGGCCCTGAGGGGACTAAGCACGTTCCCTCAGGAAAACCCCCGAGCACCAAACCAAAGGATGTTGCTGTGCCACAGGTTGCTCTTGAGTCGACCTCCGCATCCCTGATGGGGACGCGGGGCTGCGAGCCCATTGGCCTGTGTCAGGCATTTTCAGATGTCATTCTTCAAAAGTGCCATCACGGATGTGGATGCAGGGGACTATGGGAACCCAATACTCTGCAGCAAAGAAATATACAAGTACATCTACTATTATTACTACCATGATTATATTATAACAGTACATCTACTACACAGGTACTTGTCTGTGTTCTGCCAAAAAATAAAAAAACAAACTTGTGGAGTTATCATGCATATACTAGGTCAGTGAGGAATTATCCAATATCACTTTTTATAATTAACATTTATTAATCATAATTTGCAAATATTACCAGTATTAATAGTACGCCTGGTTAGCATACACCTTGGTTAGCATACACCTTGATTAGCATACACCTCGGGTAGCATACACCTCGGTTAGCATACACCTCGGGTAGCATACAACTCGGGCAGCATACACCTCGGTTAGCATACACCTCGGTTAGCATACCCCTCGGTTAGCATACAACTTGGTTAGCATACACATTGTTTCGCATACACCTCGGTTAGCATACACCTTGGGTAGCATACACATTGTTTAGCATACAACTCGGTTAGCATACACCTCAGTTAGCATACAACTCGGTTAGTATAAACATTGTTTCGCATACACCTCGGTTAGCATACACCTTGGGTAGCATACACATTGTTTAGCATACACCTCGGTTAGCATACACCCCGGGTAGCATACACATTGTTTAGCATACACCTCGGTTAGCATACAACTTGGTTAGCATACACCTCGGTTAGCATACACCTCGGTTAGCATACACCTCGGTTAGCATACACCTCGGTTAGCATACAACTCGGTTAGCATACAACTCGGTTAGCATACACCTCGGTTAGCATACACCTCGGTTAGCATACAACTCGGTTAGCATACACATTGTTTAGCATACACATTGTTTAGCATACACCTTGGTAAGCATACACCTCAGTTAGCATACAAATTGTTTCGCATACACCTCGGTTAGCATACACCTCGGGTAGCATACACCTCGGGTAGCATACACATTGTTTAGCATACACCTCAGTTAGCATACACCTCGGTTAGCATACACCTCGGTTAGCATACACCCCGGGTAGCATACACCTTGGGTAGCATACACATTGTTTAGCATACACCTCGGTTAGCATACAACTTGGTTAGCATACACCTCGGTTAGCATACAACTCGGTTAGCATACACCTCGGTTAGCATACACCTCGGTTAGCATACAACTCGGTTAGCATACACCTCGGTTAGCATACACCTCGGTTAGCATACACCTCGGTTAACATACACCTCGATTAGCATACACCTCGGGTAGCATACACATTGTTTAGCATACACCTTGGTTAGCATACCGAGATTAACATTTATTAATCATCATCAAAACTCCTCATGTAAACATGGCTACTGTCGAGTGTCCGTGGTGTAAAGACTGGGAGAGCAATGTAATGTCGGTCCGTGTGGCAACACCGAGCTCCTTCCTCCTATAGACTTAGTGATGTTTTCCAATGCAAAAAAAACGTGCCGTGGCTCAAAAAAGGTTGAAAAACACTGTACTAGGTAATGTGACTCCTGCACAACAACAGGACAAAGTTTTTTTTTTTACTTTTTTACTACTTTAGGGCATTTTGAGGTTCAACTGTGCACACCTAAAATGATCTTGAATACCGAGCGAGAAGGAGGTTTCAGACTTGTGCACCCATTCAGCCTCACTTATCTCCTGGAAGCTATGTGCTTGCACTGAGGAGAGTGGTCACGAGAAGAGTTGCTCGGTAAATACACAGAATGTCTCAGACGCAGGACTACAAATAAAAGGCCATTTTGTTGAATGTCATGTAAGCCGCCTTCTCACTTGTGAGGCCCTGCTCACAGTGAAGTCGGAATGTCGGAGAATAGTCTCCATCGGGAAGAGTGAAGCCTGCACATAAAGGGTTCCGAGACACCCCACGGCAGGGAAATGTGCCTAATGTAGAGAATTGGCAACTCCCTGCTGAGCTAAACCAACGGGTGCTGACAAATAAGAAAAGTGGAGACAACTCCACGAGTGTGTAGAAAACGATTTCAGAGTTGGGGAGGGGGGTGATGGTGATGGTGATGGCGGTTGGGAGTGATCCCCTGGGAGTTACACATAGAGGGATTCAGACCCAGGTCACCTTCGGCAGAGAGAGCAGCTGTGAACACTCTGCCCCTGGGACGGTGGGTCAGAGTGGAACGCTCTGTATCGTCTATACCAAAGCCCAGATTCCTGATTCCTGCCATCATCCTGCAATAACAAAGCCAATTAAGAAACCCAAGAGAGTCCCAAGCACAGTCTCATAGTCGCCTCTCGCTGACTTGGCAACCAAACTTCTTGCTCAAGAGAGTACCTTTCAATGACGAGTAAAGGGAATACTGGCAATTATCAGTGAACACTCCCATTCTGCAGCTTGATTCCGGCCACCTGATGCAGTGACTCAAAGCACATTTCAGTTGCTCTTGCATGCATGTATGCCCAGAGCACAGAAATAATGGCGGCAATTGCATATTAGCTCAGGTTTTCAGAATAAATAGCAGCAATCTCAGCAAAGTGTGCTTAACTGGAAGAATCCGTTCATATTCAGGAGGGAGCAACAAAAACAAAACAAAACAAAAAAACCCACCTACTTTCTTCCTGGTGGAATCTTCCCATTTATTGAGGTTCGATTCCACCCTCGGCCATCTCTGTGTGGAGTTTGCATGTTGTGTTTGTGCATGACTACTCCGGTTTCCTCCCACATTCCAAAAACATGCTAGGTTAATTAGCGACTCCAAATTGTCCATAGGTATGAATGTGAGTGTGAATGGTTGTTTGTCTATATGTGCCCTGTGATTGGCTGGCGACCAGTCCAGGGTGTTGACTAGTTGACTATTGCTCATTGTTTTGGCTCTTTAACGTAACAAAATTGCATGCTTCAGTATTTTTCTTATTTTTCGGCTGCACGGTGGATGAGTGGTTAGCGCGCAGGACAGACAGCGAGGGCACCCAGGTTTGATTCCCCCTTCGGGTTAGGGTTAGCATTAACATGCTAGGTTAATTAGCGACTCCAAATTGTCCATAGGTATGATTGTGAGTGTGAATGGTTGTTTGTCTATATGTGCCCTGTGATTGGCTGGCCACCAATCCAGGGTGTGCACCGTCTCAGGGTGTGCATGTTTTGTATGTATCTACTATTCTGGTAACTATGTGTCAGCAATGTTACATTGATGAGACATGACGTTATATTACAACACCTTCACACTGCATGGAGTCAGCCATGGCAAAAAGTTCTCCTCCCATTTCGTGTGGAAGTGGTACTTTGAGTGTGAATGGTTGTTTGTCTATATGTGCCCTGTCATTGGCTGGCCACCAGTCCAGGGTGTACCCGGCCTCTCAACGGATACCCAACTGGGATAGGCTCCAGCACCCCCCTACGACCCTCGTGAGGATAAGCGGTAGAAAAAGAATGAATTAATAATTACAGCCCTCTAGACAGCAATGTTACATTGATGAGACATGACGTTATATTACAACACCTTCACATTGCATGTGAAGTTAACCAAGGAAAAAGGTTCTCCTCCCATTCCGTGTGGAAGTGGTACTTTACTTTGTTTTTCTTTTCCACTCGGTTTGAAATAAGTGGAGAGGTTAATAGCTTGCTATGCCAGTGGTGGCCTTCTCGTGTCCCTGCAGTGTTCCCATAGTCTGTGTGATGTTATTTCATTTCTACATGTCAACGTAATAATCTTAAAAACCGTATTCAGAGAGTCATAAACAGATTTTCTATACTCTAACAACAAAAAATATTTTTTTCCATGTGGGTTTCCTCCCACATTCCAAAAACATGCTAGGTTAATTGGCCACTCCAAATTGTCCATAGGTATGAATGTGAGTGTGAATGGTTGTTTGTGCATGTTTTGTTTTCAATGTTACATCGATGAGACATGACGTTATATTACAAACACCTTCACACTGCATGGAGTCAGCCATGGCAAAGAGTTCTCCTCCCATTTCGTGTGGAAGTGGTACTTTGAGTGTGAATGGTTGTTTGTCTATATGTGCCCTGTGATTGGCTGGCCACCAGTCCAGGGTGTACCCCGCCTCACGCCCGAAGACAGCTGGGATAGGCTCCAGCACCCCCCGCGACCCTCGTGAGGAAAAGCGGTAGAAAATGAATGAATTAATGAATAGTGAATCCTACTTAGCAGAAATTCACTTATCACTGTCGGGTCTGGAATCAATTAACAGTGATAAACAAGGCATGACTTCACACTGCCTGCACCCATGTAAAGTAGTACTAATAATGTTCTTCGGTACTGTCGACTGCCTCACCCCCTTTTCCACTACTGGTTCTTTCCATCTCAATCTTGTTTGCTTTGTACCTTCTTCCTCTCCCTATTTATGAGTCTCTGTGAGCGTCGTGGTAATTAACTAAGAGGTCCTTTCCTTCCTTCTCAGAATAGCATTAGCATCAGTATGTAAATGTGAAATGCCATGTAAAATGTCTAACACGCCAACTTGTTTTTACTCCCTCATTGCGAGGAAAGTAATAAAAGCTCAAATACCGGACTGATGGAAGAGATCCAGGCCACAGGTCAACACCACAAGTACTCGACTGGCCCCAGGTGTTGGTAACCCACGCTGTGCTATGATGACACAGAGTCAGATGATGTGTTAAGACATGTTCAGCAACACCTGAAGTGTAATGATGCTGTTTGGTAGCCAGTGCAAGGACTGTGATTGCTAACAGGAAAAAAAAACAAAAAACTGCTTAGATCAGTGCTTCTCAGATAGTGGGCGAGGTGTCAAGGGGCAGGAAGGGGCAGCAAAGGGGCAGGAGGAACTTCCAGTATCGGTGTTGTTGAGCTGGCGCTTATGTTTGGCCTCTACTTGTCAGATCAGCGGTCAGATAACTGGAAAAGCCAATTGAGTTCCATTTCGCAGCTTTTACTTTAAAAAACTGACCAGTTTACATGTTTTTCTAATATATATTTATTATTATTATTATCATGACTAGTCAGAAAATGTGCATTTTTAAGCTAATTTTATGTATTGTTGGCATAAAAGTAAGCATTTAAGTGAAAATGAAATGACTAAATGGACTAAAATCCAACTATAAGATATGAAAGACACAGTGATAAGATGTATTCTATACTAGTCACTCTGTAACGGTAGCCACCACTAAGAACAAGTAGTGGCCAGCCAATCACAGGGCACATATAGACAAACAACCATTCACACTCACATTCATACCTATGGACAATTTGGAGTCGGCAGTTAACCTAGCATGTTTTTGGAATGTACGGGTAGAACATGCAAACTCCACACAGAGATGGCCGAGGGTGGAATTGAACCCTTGTCTCCTAGCTGTGAGGTCTGCACGCTAACCACTCGACCACCGTGCCGCCCGGAAGCTAACATGTATTATGACTATATTATAATATACGTACAATATTATGTATATTAGGTATTATTTTCCATTATGTGCACTATATAATTAATTTCAGTGGAAACGTCATGTCTAGAGGGCTCTAAATAATAATTTTGAAGGTCTTAAAAAGATTTTCCATGTGCCAATGACAAAAATATACATTTTCTATGCCACTTTTCTATGTCACAAGGATCACTGGGGTATGCTGGAGCCTATCCCAGCTGTCTTCGGGTGAGATACACCCTGGAGTGGTGGCCAGCCAATCACAGGGCACATATAGACAAACAACCATTCACACTCACATTCATACCTATGGACAATTTGGAGTCGCTAATTAACCTAGCATGTTTTTGGAATGTGGGGGAGATGACAAAAATATTCAATTTCCATTATTCAATTTAAAATATTCAATATTGAATTTTGCAGAAATTAACTTATTACGGTCAGGTGCGGAGACAATTAATCATGTTAAATAAGATTAATTTTTGTGTTGCATTCAACATCAATGAGCTCGATGCAAATTTACAATGGAAATTTATGATATGTGCTAGCGATTAGCATTAGCAATTTACATGACGATTTCGAACATATCCAAATATGATGCATAATAATCCTTAAATACTTTCAGGCAAAAACAATCGATTCCCCGATCGGGAGCATGACCGTAAATAACAACCACTGGCTTAGGTGCTTTATATCTGAAACCAGTCTCGGTGAGCTCTGCCAGTCATGTGGTTTATATTTGAACCCCCCCCCCCCCTTTCAATCGATTGTTCTAAAAGCTCTAATCTGATTGTTAAAAGAGCTGATTTGACAAAGCTGTTATCAAACCGATTTAAGCACCAATCAATACAGCATTATGTGGTGGTTTGGGTGAGGGGGGGTAACTTTTCCAAGGACGGACTGAGGGATGTCTCACATAAGAATATGTGTGGGACGAACGAGGCAACATGTTTACTCAAGCGTGGCAAAAAAAGAAAATTGCCATCGCTTAAGCGTTTTCTTTGTTTTTGTTGCACATTAACTGAGCTCCAAACATCCCCATGTTCATGTGTGATTGTGTTCTCTCCGATGGTGTAATGATCCTTGAAGTGTTGCACGGTCGCGACTGAGACGATCATTTCTCAGAGAGAACACCGTGTACTACAGTAGATGCACGCCGACAATCTATAGTCAACATTCAATCCATACACGTATTCGCCGTTACTACATGAATAACTTGATTGAGAGCAGCTGAAGACAATCTCATAGTGAACTTTATTACGGTGATGCATAACAATAAGAAAAAAAAAAATTGCATTAAAGCAGCAATTACCAAAAATTCCATGCATGTTCATTTGGCGCTAATAATAAAGCGTGGTTTAAGCAAAAAAAAAAAAAAAAAAAAAAAAAAAAAATCCAGCCATAGCCCCATGCTTGTCTTAATGGTAATGCTCAATTAAACCCCACTTTATGACGGTGATGCATAACAATAAGAAAAAAAAAATTTGCATTAAAGCAGCAATTACCAAAAATTCCATGCATGTTCATTTGGTGCTAATAATAAAGCGTGGTTTAAGCAAAAAAAATAAAAAATAAAAAAAATAAAAAAAATCCAGCCATAGCCCCATGCTTGTCTTAATGGTAATGCTCAATTAAACCCCTCTCTGATGAGCCGTGCAGACAATTAGCAAGCCAGAAATCTCTTGTTAATTTCTGCAGCCAAGTATCACACATTGTCCTGTGCGACACACATCTGCGGCAATACGACTCCAGATGTCGGCTCCTGTCATTGCAAGTGCACAAAAGATTGCCTCGCCCCTAATGGCGCACGAGCTGATGAGGAAACCTCGCCGTGTCGACATCAGGAAGCCGTTTGTGAACAGAAAGCCTCTAGGAATTTGACATTTAGTAATGTTGTTTCAGATACCATTTGTCAATATGATGCTGATAACCCACCAAGGAGTTGACACGCACTAATGCGACGGAAATGATATTGTCTTTTGAGTGACAGCTCACTCGCCTGTATTATTGATTTAGCTTGCATTCCGCGGTGTAACTGTGTTGAGAGGGCTAACAATTGAGCTGCGATGAAGTCTGGAAGCGAGCAGAGAGCGTTGTCGTAATGACAGCTCGTGCAGGTCGAAAAAGAAAGAAAAAGAGTTGATTGGCTTTGGTTTGAAACATGAAATAATATTCAGAAGGAACTCTGAATTACGTGTATTTAAATAAACATGTAAGTAAATACTAACATTTCATTGCCATCATTTAAAGCTCAGAGATTCGGGGCCTACTGCGTGACTAGTCCATTCGTACCGTGCTGGACTTGGACACGATTTCACCCCCCTGTACTGGATTCCGCCATCGTGCACTCACACTGAGCAATCGTGCTTCGGCTGATTTGCTTGTACCGTCACTTCTACACGACCGCGTTAATGCAATTTCCTAGCTTTTGTGGATTGTTTCCTGTTTTATTGCGAGAGGTTGTGGTTATTTTGATTGCGGAAGGTGGCAGCATTAATTGGCGGGATTTGGATTATTGGATTACCGTAAATTCCGGACTATAAGACGCTACTTTTTTTCCCAAACTTTGGCTTATTCAGTGATGTGGCCAATTTATGTAATTTTTCTAACGGCCGCCAGGGGCGCTGTCGAGTAGAATAGGTAAGATTAAGACCGGGTCGAGGAAGACTGCAACTTCTTGTCTTGTGCATAAATTAAATTAGCGTGAACATACCCTCATCATGGAAAAATGCAAAAATAAAGGCATAAGACGCAGCTTTCAAGCTAAAAGCAATCGAGCTGCTGCACGTAAACTTGGCATAATAAACGAATCGATGGTGAGACGCTGGAAACGGCAGCTGGAAGAACTGGAGCAATGTAAAGTTATATTATATTATTATTATTGTAATATTAAGTTATATTATTAAAACTTTGAAAACTCTCTCTGAACCGATTTTTCTGTAATGCATTTCCAATAAAAATTCATTGCATATATCGGATTTTTTATAACGGATTTCGCCTATTTCGGGCAAAATCTCCAGTCCCGTTCCAATGCATTTCCATTAAATTTCCCTCGCATATATCGGATGGCCGCATCGTGGCGCTCCGATTCGCCGAATCGTGACAGGCCGCTATACGACGTCATTTGCAGCGTTTGCAGCGTTGCCTGCGCGTCCAGGTACATTGGAAACATAGTCAAGGAAGTGCCTTTTTATAACGGATAAAATCCGATTTACGCATATACCGGATATAAATCCGATATATGCGTAAAACGGACATTTTCCGGTATATGCATATAACGGATTTCGCTTATATCGGACAAAACCAGTGGGAACAATTGAATCCGATATATCCGAGGTTTACTGTATGTTTACATGTTTTAATGTGGGCACATGCGGCTTATATACGGGTGCGGCTTGTGTATGTACAAAATCGGTTTTCCTCTAAAAATGTAGTGAGTGAGGCTTATAATCAGGTAATTACGGTACTTTGAATATAAACATTTACTTTTTTCTAAGAGTCACTGATAGAATTCATGACAGTCAAAGGTTAGTATCATTCCAGCACTGCACTGTTTTCATCATCCGTACCATTGAGCCATTAAGACTTCCCAAACCTACCAGCCCCCGCCACTCCCCCGGTAGGCACCATGGCAGGTGGCACTAAGCACCAACCATATGGCTGCAGGAGCAAAAGGAAAAAAAAATAAAAAATCGAGGAATCACCAGCGACCTGCACTGCGACAGAGATCAATGACAGATCTTTAAAACCATAGCTTAGACACCATGTGGGTGTGTCTGTGAGTCTTTATGGATGCCTGCTTGCGGCTCCGCACGCAGCATACAAATGGAAAAAAAAAAAAAAAAGATTCAGCCAAACAAAGAATAAGTCATTATTAACAATTTATTTTTTGAAGACTGGAAGAAAAACAAATCTGTTTGAAGGAGAAAGTCTCGGCTGTTAGGAGCAACGTGTGGAGTTAAGCCATATGTTGGAAGTAAATAACGCCTTTCCTCTTGAGCGCTCCCAACCTGTGGCCGTCTGCGCATATGTGACTTACCCCCCCCCACCCCCCCCCCCCACACAGCACACAAACAAATCCAATGTCATCAGCATACATTTGTCGTCTATTTTTCCTAACTTTTTTCTCATGTTTTACTGTGTGGCCTAAAAGCAAACACATAGTCTCACAAATACAAAAGCAAAAAAATGAAAGCAGAAACACGAAACATGAAAGCGGTTCAAGCAAGGGCAGTGGCGAAAGCTGATTGGTCCAGGACTCCAGCCTCGAGTGTATAAAAGACCGGGCAGGGAAAGGAAGGGTGTTTTTTGCAGCTGCGCTGTAATAAGACCCGCTTACTTGTAGGTATACAGGGACTGCAGATAAGCCCGGACGTCTGTATTAGGTATTGTTGTCAGGAATAAATAATTTGGTTCTCATTCTATAATTTGGTTCTTTAAGACAGTGATTTTCAACCACGAATTATCCAATATCACTTTTTATAATTAACATTTATTAATCATCATTTGCAAATATTACTAGTATTAATAGTACACCTGGTTAGCATACACCTTGGTTAGCATACACCTCGGTTAGCATACACCTCGGTTAGCATACACCTTGTTTAGCATACACCTCGGTTAGCATACACCTCGGTTAGCATACACATTGTTTAGCATACGCCTCGGTTAGCATACGCTTCGGTTAGCATACACCTCGGTTAGCATACACCTCGGTTAGCATACACCTTGGGTAGCATACACATTGTTTAGCATACACCTCGGTTAGCATACACCTCGGGTAGCATACACATTGTTTAGCATACACCTCGGCTAGCATACACCTCGGTTAGCATACACATTGTTTCGCATACACCTTGGTTAACATACACCTCGATTAGCATACACCTCGGGTAGCATACACCTCGGGTAGCATACACCTCGGTTAGCATACACCTCGGTTAGCATACACATTGTTTGCATACACCTCGATTAGCATACACCTCGGTTAGCATACACATTGTTTCGCATACACCTCGGTTAACATACACCTCGGTTAGCATACACCTCGGTTAGCATACACCTCAGTTAGCATACACCTCGGTTAGCATACACCTCGGTTAGCATACACCTCAGTTAGCATACACCTCGGTTAGCATACACATCAGTTAGCATACACCTCAGTTAGCATACACCTCGGTTAGCATACACATTGTTTCGCATACACCTCGGTTAACATACACCCCGATTAGCATACACCTCGGGTAGCATACACATTGTTTAGCATACACCTCGGTTAACATACCGAGATTAACATTTATTAATCATCATCAAAACTCCTCATGTAAACATGGCTACTGTCGAGTGTCCGTGGTGTAAAGACTGGGAGAGCAATGTAATGTCAACACCGTGTGGCAACACCGAGCTCCTTCCTCCTATAGACTTAGTGATGTTTTCCAATGTAAAAAAAACGTGCCGTGGCTCAAAAAAGGTTGAAAAACACTGCTTTAAGATTCCCTTATCCTCTATTTGAAACCCACTTAGAGTCCTCAGGGGGAGGGTTTCAAAATTTGTAATAAGGCAAAAATACTTTTCAAAGCAAAACCACATGTGCCAATATTCAAGCTGGTGTACAATGGGACGCTTTTAGTTATTCATTCAAAGTACGGCACGTACTGCAAATAAAGATTTTGTTTCTGTGTGTACTGAAGTTTGCAGCACCTTCATTTTTTGGTTTGTTCGACTCTCATGCTAGAGTGGGTGTGTTGTTTGCTTCTGCAGCTACCTTGAATGCATCACCAACTCCCCTTTGCAGGATTGTTTACTCATCTTTGGCAGAATAAAGATATATGAAGCCTTAAGAGATCTTACATTGTTTTATTTATTTTTTTATTACAAACACCAAAGTCAAATCACTTGAAAACTAGAGTGTCTCTTTGTGTGTTGGGTGTATATTTACATCTAAAGTTACAAAATTGGTTTAGAGAAGACGCTGGTCTGAACAGAATTAAAAACCTTTCCTTTAAATCCTCTTTTTATTTGACACAAGCAAAAAAGAACCACTGACTTATACAGTGAATAAAGAAACTATATCAATGCAGTATTTCTTCTGCAGTACTACATGCAGCCAAAAATCAAATACTATTACCACATTAAAAGATTAGTGTTTATATAACTTGGTAGTTTTTTTTTGAAGAGTTTCAAGTCTAAATACACTGGCTAGGTACACTGACTGCTGCTATCGTCTCGGCGGACTCTGATAAGTTCAGCTGGCTGCTGAAAGACACGTCTGAAGCAAACCATGACCAGATGGACATTAGCATAACCTGTCAGCAGAACGTTGGCTTCAAAAGCTTGCTTTGGGACTGGCCCACATTACTCCTTGCCTGGATGTGATTGGACAACAAGCAAAGTAGGATGGCATCGCTCCAACTGAACTACCCAGCTGGATGGTGGCCAAGGTCATTTGTTGACACTCCACTTAATTGACATACAGCGGGTGACGGCACACTTAAGTAAATGCAAGTGAGAACGTAGCAGAGACATTTTTTTTAACTACTAAATAAACTCCAACTTGCTTTCTTCTTATATCGTATCAAAAGTTAATGTGTAATGTCAGAGACTTTGCGGTTTGTGATGAACCTATGCTGGAGTTTCACTTGTGTTTATGGTGCTGAAGCACTCCAATTAGCTCTCCGGTCCCCTGACCTCACAGATAGACTCTCACCTCTTTCTTAATGTTCTTTCTGTGGAAAGCATTCGTTTGCACGAGATAACTGCCTGACAAAAATATAAAAATGTGTAAAAAAAAAAAAAAAAAAGGTCTCCCCTCTAATAAACGCCTTACCACTAATAAACGTCTCTGCAGATGAGATTCATTCGTTTTCTACTGCTTATCCTCACTAGGGTCACAGGGGTGGGGCAAGAGGCGGGGTACACCCTGGACTGGTTGCCAGCCAATCACAGGGCACATATAGACAAACAACCATTCACACTCAAAGTACCACTTCCACACAAAATTTACACTCACATTCCTACCTATGGACATTTTGGAGTCGCCATTTAACCTAGCATGTTTTTTGGAATGTGCACGGGGAGAACATGCAAACAACACACAGAGATGACCAGGGGTGGAATCGAACTCAGGTCTCCTAGCTGTGAGGCCTGTTTGCTAACCACTCCATCGCCGTGCAGCCTTATGAGCAAGTTCATTTGTTCATTCATTTTCTACCGCTTATCCTCACTAGGGTCATAGGGGTGCTGGAGCCTATCCCAGCTGTCTTTAGGTGAGAGGCAGGGTACACCCTGGACTGGTCGCCAGCCAATCACAGCGCACATATAGACAAACAACCATTCACACTCACATTCATAACTATGGACAATTTGGAGTCGCCAATTAATCTAGCATGTTTTTTGGAATGTGCACGAGGAGAACACGCAAACAACACACAGAGATGACAGAGGGTGGAATCGAACTCGGGTCTCCTAGCTGTGAGGCCTGTGTGCTAACCACTCGTCCGCCGTGCAGCCAGATGAGCAAGTTCATTCGTTCATTCATTTTCTACCGCTTTTCCTCACGAGAGTCGCGGGGGTGCTGGAAACTATCCCAGCTGTCTTAGAATGAGAAGCGGGGTACACCCAGCCAATCACAGGGCACATATAGACAAACCACCATTCACACTCACATTCATATCTATGGACAATTTGGAGTTGCTAATTAACCTAGCATGTTTTTTGGAATGTGCACGGGGAGAACATGCAAACACCACAAAGAGATGACCAAGGGTGGAATCAAACTCGGGTCTCCTAGCTGTGAGGCCTTTGTGCTAACCACTAGACCACCGTGCAGCCAGATGAGCAAGTTCATTCGTTCGTTCATTCATTTTCTACCGCTTTTCCTCACGAGGGTCGCTGGAGACTATCCCAGCTGTTTTTGGGTGAGAGGTGGGGTACACTCTGGACTGGTCAGCCAGCCAATCACAGGGCACATATAGACAAACAACCATTCACACTCACATTCATACCTATGGACAATTTGGAGTTGCTAATTAACGTAGCATGTTTTTTTGAATGTGCACGGGGAGAACATGCAAACTCCACACAGAGATGACAGAGGGTGGAATCGAACACGGGTCTCCTTGCTGCGAGGCCTGTGTGCTAACCACTCGTCCACCGTGCAACCAGATGAACAAGTTAACGCTCCTAATTAATAATTTTGAATTATCAGGAAAGTCAACAATAACGAATCACAATTAGAAGTGAGTCATCAAATACAAAACTCAAATTCGGTTCACAGTGTAGACATTTTGGAAATATCACAGCATAGTGTCACTGAGGAAAATTCATCTTCATGCTGAGCTTTTCGTCAGAAACTAAAAAGGTTCCACTACATATAAGTCATGCTCTTCCCGAAAAAGGACAACCGGCGTCAGCACGTTGATGCAGAACGACCTCGACACACATCTGACAGAAATGTCACTACTATAAAACATTCTGTGAGGCAAATGTTTAGGAATGTAGATTTCTCGTCCGGGATGTAATATTTATCTAGTAAATGTCTTGCAGGCTCAGCGTCCTCTTACGCTGCTTGATATGTGTGCTTAGCTATGCAGCGGCGGCGGCCTTCCATCCATGCCACCTTAGGTGCTCTGAGCCGCAGATACCTCAACTTAAAAAAAAAAGGGTTCGGCTTGTAAATGTAGACATTTCAGAGAAGACGTTTCAACATAAAAAAAAACAAAAAGCACCCGTCTACAGCATCTACAGCATCTACACCCCCTGCTCTAATGTTATGCTGTCAGTATCACCGTAATAAGACACAACCCTGGGGTATTAAAGTGGACCAGAATATGCAGCTGCACATTACAATCATCAGCAAAGGCTTCCTTAGGGCTAGTGTTTCTGATCCACATCAACTTAGCTTACTTCCACATCAGGATTACTTCTAGCCTCCTTGCTAAGGAAGGATAATTACATTTCACCTCAAAGCGAAAATGAACTAGAATGACACCCAGTAGAGACAAAATTCTGCCAAGGCCAAAACAATCCTAATTTGGTTCCGCGCCAAATTCTATATTAGAATGCCATTTTGGATCATACACCAATAAATCAAGCCGTTTTTAAGCTTTTTCTGTGATCATTTTTGGCATGACCTTGCAAATATAACATTCATTCATTCATTCATTTTCTACCGCTTTTTCCTCACAAGGGTCACGGGGGTGCTGGAGCCTATCCCAGCTGTCTTCGGGCGAGAGGCGGGGTACACCCTGGACTGGTCGCCAGCCAATCACAGGGCACATATAGACAAACAACCATTCACACTCACATTCATACCTATGGACAATTTGGAGTCGCTAATTAACCTAGCATGTTTTTGGAATGTGGGAGGAAACCGGAGTACCCGGAGAAAACCCACGCATGCACGGGGAGAACATGCAAACGCCACACAGAGATGGCCGAGGGTGGAATTGAACCCTGGTTTCCAAGCTGTGAGGTCTGCGCGCTAACCACTCGACCACCGTGCCGCCCGCAAATATAACATGCTAATAAAAATAACAGAGCAGTGTTTTCCCCAAGTCCTTGAAACCAGTGAATAACTTGTAAATACAGGTACAGAAAATATTTAAAATAAACTCAAAAGAAGTCATTTTTGGTTCATAGCAAAACATTTACCTCTGATGAGAACCTCATTTCTCATTTCAAGCTCCTTTTTTTAGTTATAATGTTGTCATTGTTTTCCCTTCTGGCTTATCCTCACTCAAACATTGGTGAAAGACTATACACATAAACCTGGGAATATTCTCACTCATCTAGTTCTTTGTATTCTACTCTAGTCAGACTGGAAATGCGGTCCAAGTTGAGCAAGAACTCATTGCCCAGATGAGAGGTGAAATGCCCGGATAAAGGTATACACATAAAAATAAAACTAAAGACTTACTAATAAAGAATAAACACGTATAGTAAAAACTGTAAAAACATTCACATTCTGATGCTCCACTGACCAAATATTTTGGCCTTGACTGTAAAGTGTTGAGTCGTTTATCATGGGGGAATAGGTTCCCAAAATACCCCGCAATATGTGGAATACACATTTTTAGTACTCAACCTACAGGTTGGATACGAGACGTTCATTAAGTGACTCGCACACTACTTCATAGTGCAGTTCCAATGTATTGTGGCGTTTTTGTATCCTCGTTAAAACACATTGGCGCAGTACTTCTGTTGCAATCCTCCTTTGAACAAAAGATTCGTCTGCGGTATTCAACCTTTTGTGCAATGGTTAGCATCCTTCTCTTCCTTTTGGGAACAGAATGTTTCATCGACGTTGTAGGTTCTGTCAAGGACAAACTTACAAACATACAAAGAATGCAAGCTAGCGATTACAGAGGAGACGCAAAGGAGATTGATTGACAATGGTCTATTGCCAATAAGGACACAGAAGACAATGAATGGTGCAGACACACAAGAGAGGGAAAAGAAAGGGATGCTCAGCTTCCGACAATTCAATTCTTCTTTACGAAACGTTCATCATAAAGGGAATCTGTTAAAGGTGAACCACAACAGAGCGAAGGAACACTGTATGCTATCGGAATAGAACACATTCCTATTGTCATTTTTGTATGAACCATTTTTTCCGGCACATACTTTCTGTAAAAACCACGTAAAGTTTGTCAGGCGGTTAATTGTTCCCTCCTTCTTTGAGGCATTTGTGGTCATCAAATGTGCAATTGTACTACAGAATCCATGGTTAAATGTAGGCTGCGGCGTTCAACCCCCCCCCCCACACACACAAATACACACATACACATATCCCAAACGATCCATTAGATGATTTGATTGAATTCACCTGTCCGCTGCCCACATTGACTTTGCCAAATCTCCAATCTGGTAGTCTGTGGATCTCATAGACAAATAAGATGTAATGAATGAATATTCCTCAGTGATCCTTGTGTCGGTGGTAATAATTAGGTAGATAATGGCCGCATGTCGCCATATATTGACTTTGCCAAGTTGGAAAATCTGTAGTTGAACAAAATGTCAATGTCATGCTACATTTAACTGGAAAGTCCTTCTGATATTTCAGGGATCGATAAACCCATTGAGCCGTTTTTACTGACACCTGGTGACAATGTACAGTACTACAGTCGCAATTTCAATGAGTCTTCTTAATGCTTGGATTTGTCTTTGTGTCTTAATTAGTTTTTCCACTTGAAAATGTTTCTTCAATGTGCATATTTCTTATTCAGCCACTAAACCAGGGGTGGGCAAACTTTTTGACTCGCGGGCCGCATTGATATAACAAAATTTCTGGGGGGTGGGGGGGGGGGGGCAGACTATATATTTTACACGTAACAGTCCACCTGGTATTATTGTATCTGTAAAATTGTCATGCAATCTGCTATTATTATTTATTATTTTATATTTATATTTAAATATTTTAAAAATAATAAAATATTATAATAATTAAAATAAAATTAAAATAATAATTATTGTATTATTATTATGTAAAATATGCAAATATTACAATATTATAACAATAATATAATAATAATATAATAATTATTTAATAATAATAATTATAACAATTATAACAATATTATTATATATAATTAATATAATAATTAGCATTAATATAATAAATATAATAATCATAATAGTTAGAATAATAATATAATAATTATTATTTTAATTTTTATTATTATTATGTGCTTGTGTCTCTTTTTTCAGGAGCACTTTGTAAACAACAGACCATGTCAAACAACGAAATTGATACAACCATCAAAAGGTTGGCTCAGGCCATGATGCCAGGTTGTATGTTGAGTTTAAATTAAATACTTTTGAAAGATTGGGCGGGCCGTATTCAAACACTTGGCGGGCCGGATGTGGCCCCCGGGCCGTAGTTTGCCCACCCCTGCACTAAACAGTATTAATTTATTCACAACAGCATGAATATGTTTGAATATACATAAATGATTCAAAATTTGACTGTACATTGAGATGTACACAGAGACGGTTTGAGGGTGGAATTGAACCCGGGTCTCCGAGCTGTGAGGTCTGTGCATGCGGAAACACCATTTTTCCTGGGACAAAGTCGCCATATATTGACTTTGCCAAGTTGGGAAAATCTGTAGTTGAACAAAATGTCAATTTAATGCTACATTTAACTGGAAACTTATTTCATTTAGAAAAGTCCTTCTGATATTTCAGGGGATCGCTAAACCCATTGAAGCATTAAAAAATTTACTTTTTTTCCACACAGACAGGTATTCAATACTGATTTAACACATTTACTAAATCCTTTTACTTGAAGATTCCATGCTAGGTTGAAGGTTTCTGCACCCAAACAGTCCAGACAGGGGGAGTTTCTGGTAGTAAATTAAATGTGCAATGTGTCTTCCTTGTTCACAATAAAAAAATAAATAAATAAATCGTGACATCCATTAACGGGATTACTGATGCACCCTTAGGAGAGCCTCAATCGGCTTTCAAGTTGTGTTTATTTATTAAAAAAAATAAATAAAAAAAATGTGCTGCTCTTCCGTGACCTGTGATACCACAAAACAAAAACAAGCACATTTAGGACTTTTCTTGAATATGTCAATCATATTTTAATCCCATTAACCCCCCCTAAACCTTGAATTATAGATATTACTTTACTAAACTGATAGATTAAATAGATTAATCAGAAGCTCCCCATTGGCCTTTTCTCTCATGAGAGAGACTCAATTTATTAAGTGTAGTGTGTGTGCACTGTTAGAAAAGCTGTTTGATAACCTGGAGCGATGCAAGCAAATTTGACCGTTTATATAAAAACGTATTTCGTTCCCTCTTGGGAACTCTAGGGTTCCACTCCAGTCGTTTTCGACAAAATTATGTGGTAAAAATATGTCTCTATTAAAAATGTGCGGCCAAAAAAAAGTACCCAACCAAAGCATCCAGGTATTGGAGACACTGTTTGGATAGAGTTGGGACACTATAGACAGATTCCGGCATGATAATTTTTATTATGTGGAGTGATTTGCCAAAATGATGAACTACTCATATCAACCTCATCCCTTCCTCGTAGGCGATGTCCTCATAAATAAAAACGATATTTTCAAAAAAAAATGCATATTAGCCCCACTTCGATGTCCAAAAAATATCCATCCACAGTCCACCCATCCTATTTCTGTCCACACAAATAAGCATTCACACGCTGTCATGTTCACGGCAAAGTAATGGCGCCACTGCTGCCATGGACTGTTAGGAGCTTCCATGACATCATTTCTATACACGGCACAATATCAAACATGGTACTTTGCAGAAGATACACGTAGTAGTACTTTTCAGTACTTTATTTCACTTTATTTGTCAGCAAAACTTATTGAATGTAAAACTGAAAATGTACGACCATATTTTCTGGAGCAGATGTTGATTATCAGAGAAGACAGAACTCCATCAGCCGTGACGCTACCGTTGCTGAAATAATTCCGTGTCTGGAAAATTGTCCTCATTTGTCTGCACGACAGTAGTTACGTAGCACAAAACAAGCATAAGTGGTTCAGTCCACAACATCCTTGTGTTTATATTATTCATTCATTCATTCATTTTCTACCGCTTATCCTCACAAGGGTCGCGGGGGTTGCTGGAGCCTATCCCAGCTGTCTTCGTGCGAGAGGCGGGGTACAACCTGGACTGGTCGCCTGCCAATCAATCACAGGGCACATATAGACAAACAACCATTCACACTCACATTCATACCTATGGACAATTTGGAGTCGCTAATTAACCTAGCATGTTTTTTTTTGGAATGTGGGAGGAAACCGGAGTACCCGGAGAAAACCCGGAGAAACATGCAAACTCCACACAGAGATGGCCGAGGGTGGAATTGAACCCTGGTCTCCTAGCTGTGAGGTCTGCGCACTAACCACACACCCACTGTGCAGCCCCGTTGTTATGATTATGATAATTATATTATTTGGAGAATATTACTGACACCTGGTGACTATGTACAGTACTACAGTCACAATTCTAATGAGTCTTCTTAATGCTTGGATTTGTGCATATTTTTCGAAAGTAATAAACGATATTCAGCCACTAAACAGTATTAATTATTCACAACAGCATGAATATGTTTGAATATACATAAGTGATTCAAAATTTGACTGTACATTGACATGTACACAGAGATGGCCGAGGGTGGAATTGAACCCGGGTCTCCTAGCTGTGAGGTCTATGCGCTAAACACACGATTATATTATATTATATTTAAATATATTTGTTTTCATTTACTCCCCCCAGTACTAAACATACATCAGTACACAAATGACATTTAGTGCAACCTTGAGATGTGGGCCGTTATCAGCAGCCGTACATCATGTCAACAGAGCACTATGACGTCAAAAGGCAACAACGACCCCCCCCAGGCAAAGCACAGCATTGACAAATTATAATGCACTGCTTTTACCAGAGCCCCCCCCCCCCCCCCCCCCCCGAGTAAAGTCTATATGGAGCGATTCATTATTTCCGTGTATTTGACGTAATACAATATTTTCATCATGTGCGCCCTGTCATTGACTGGCAACCGGTCCAAGCTGTAGCTCGCCTCTTGGCTACAGTCAGCAGGGATAGGGATTGGAAAAACACAGCACGGTGTGTGTAGTTCATGACTCACAAAATGTTCAGTATATGTGGCGTTCGGGTGAAATTCAGCGTAAATCTAAAATGCACTATAAACTTCTACAGGTTAACTTATTTTGACATTGACTAAAACCTTGCAATGCACATATCCAGCAGTGCAATCTTTAACTTTTTGTGAACAGTGTATAATTCATTGTTATTTTAATAGGTGCGCTTCCTTAATAATCACTTGTATGATATTTAGTATTATATTTTGGACCACACAAGAATGATTTCATGTTAGAAAAATCTTCATTTTTCACTTTTTTACATCTTTGAAAAAAAAAACCAATGACCCTGTACAACAATAGAAAATGTGAGGATCCATTGTATGTTGCATAACGGTAAGTTAAAAATGTGAATGGCATGATATCAAAAATATGTTTTTTGAGGAATACCTGGAATATGAAATGATAACAATTTTTCATTATGAAGATATTTCAAGAAAACAACGTGACCGGGTCATTTTTGACCCACTTATGGAAGGTTGGGGTAGTAACACAAAAACACAAATTTCTTAAAATGTATAAAAGATAAGTTAAAAATGTGAATGGCATGATATCCAAAACATGTTTTTTGAGGAATACTTGCAAAAACAAGAAAAAAAAAAGAGAAAAAACAAACAGAAAAAAAAAAAGTCTGTAAAAACAAATATAAATAATATAACGAATAACAAAAATCACTCAGTATATCCGGCGTTCGGGTGAAATTCAGTGTGAACCTAAAAATGCACTATAAACTTCTACAGGTTAACTTATTTTGACATTGACTAAACCTTCCAATGCACATATCCAGCAGTGCAATCTTTAACTTTTTGTGAAAAGTGTATAATTCATTATTTTAATAGGTGCGCTTCCTTAAAAAAGGCTGTAAAAACCAATATAAATAATATAACGAATGACTAAAATCACTCAGTATATCCGGCGTTCGGGTGAAATTCAGCGTGAACCTAAAATGCACTATAAACTTCTACAGGTTAACTTATTTTGACATTGACTAAACCTTCCAATGCACATATCCAGCAGTGCAATCTTTAACTTTTTGTGAAAAGTGTATAATTCATTGTTATTTTAATAGGTGCGCTTCCTTAAAAAAGGCTGTAAAAACCCATATAAATAATATAACGAATGACTAAAATCACTCAGTATATTCGGCGTTCGGGTGAAATTCAGCGTGAACCTAAAAATGCACTATAAACTTCTACAGGTTAACTTATTTTGACATTGACTAAACCTTGCAATGCACATATCCAGCAGTGCAATCTTTAACTTTTTGTGAACAGTGTATAATTCATTGTTATTTTAATAGGTGTGCTTCCTTAATAATCACTTGTATGATATTTAGTATTATATTTTGGACCACACAAGAATGATTTCATGTTAGAAAAATCTTAATTTTTCACTTTTTTACATCTTTGAAAAAAAAAAAAAAATGACCCCATACAATAGAAAATGTGAGGATCCATTGTGTGTTGCATAACGGTAAGTTAAAAATATGTTTTTTGAGGAATACCTGGAATATGAAATGATAACAATTTTTCATTATGAAGATATTTCAAGAAAACAACCTGACCGGGTCATTTTTGACCCACTTATGGAAGGTTGGGGTAGTAACACAAAAAAAAATAAATTCTTAAAATGTATAAAAGATAAGTTAAAAATGTGAATGGCATGATATCCAAAACATGTTTTTTGAGGAATACTTGCAAAAACAAGAAAAAAAAAAAGAGAAAAAACAAACAGAAAAAAAAAAGTCTGTAAAAACAAATATAAATAATATAACAAATGACTAAAATCACTCAGTATATTCGGCGTTCGGGTGGAATTCAGCATAAATCTAAAATGCATTAGAAACTTCTACAGGTTAACTTATTTTGACATTGACTAAAACCTTCCAATGCACATATCCAGCAGTGCAATCTTTAACTTTTTGTGAACAGTGTATAATTCATTATTTTAATAGGTGCTTCCTTAAAAAAGGCTGTAAAAACCCATATAAATAATATAACTAATGACTAAAATCACTCAATATATCCGACGTTCGGGTGAAATTCAGCATAAATCTAAAAAGCATTATAAACTTCTACAGGTTAACTTATTTTGACATTGACTAAACCTTCCAATGCACATATCCAGCAGTGCAATCTTTAACTTTTTGTGAAAAGTGTATAATTCATTGTTATTTTAATAGGTGTGCTTCCTTAAAAAAGGCTGTAAAAACCCATATAAATAATATAACTAATGACTAAAATCACTCAGTATATCCGGCGTTCGGGTGAAATTCAGCATAAATCTAAAATGCATTATAAACTTCTACAGGTTAACTTATTTTGACATTGACTAAACCTTCCAATGCACATATCCAGCAGTGCAATCTTTTTGTGAACAGTGTATAATTCATTATTTTAATAGGTGCGCTTCCTTAAAAAAGGCTGTAAAAACCCATATAAATAATATAACGAATGACTAAAATCACTGAGTCTAAGTAGTTGCTTCAGGGTAAAGCAGAGCAATTCCATGAAGCATAACATCTGATAGCTTAAAGCCATGAAAGTTTTCCGCAAGCCTCGAGAAAGCCCGTGGACCACCATGGTTCTTTGAGTCATTTACGTCTGAATGGGCCATCACGGTCCACTGTACCTGGGCTAAGTTTGCACATACAAAGTCAAATACAAATATGGAGGTGTTGAGATGCATTACAAGCATAATGCAAACAAAGCGACACCATCTCGTAGTCATCAAATGATCTGAATAATCAAACCGCTATACAAACATCTGATGTGTGCATCAGCATCGTATTCAATGAAATCATTCCTACTGCTTGCATCAATTTGTGCTTTTTCACTGATTTTTCCCACTCTCCACTCCAGAAATTGGATCATTGTATAATTCCTAACTCAGTGCTCAATTGTGGCTGTGCATATATTTAGTGTGGGATATTTTCTGGGATTGGGAATTGTCAGGTTTAAACCCCAACACTTGTAAAAAACACAGTTACAATCCTCCTACCAACTCTGAAACAGTCTCCTTTCTCCATGCTTTTATTCAGTTAGGAACGCCCAAGTTACAGGAGATTTCAACTGATAAGGGGAAGGGGGGGTTTAACTATTCCAGTAGAAACCGGTTCTTTCGTACAACATGTTATGCATAGTGTGTGGGTATCTCCTCCTTGGCATGTGATCTTCTGGAGACACTCACACACACACACACACACACACACACACACACTCTTTGAGGTCACATCTACTTCTGACCCGTGCAGCTATGGTATGATAAAATCTGCTGAGAGAATGTTCTGTCACGTTCTGTTTTCTCTAATCATGATATACACCGAATGTGCTTACTTTTGCCACGTGAGTGATATGAAATGCTTGTAGGTCATAAGAAAATAGGTCATAAGAGTATAGTAAAAAATATAATAACTTTATGTACAATTCTTCCAACAGGAATTCTGAGAATGAAGCACAAGACATTACTGAAAAGTCATTGCAACACTGCAGAACAAACTGCGACATCTCAATGCATGATGAAAAAAAGCATTAGCAGAATCTGTATCATAATTGTGATTAAGTGGAGAGCCAATGGAAATGCAGGAAAACCATTGAAAAATCTTCATAAATGAAAAAATAGCTTTTTTAGGGGCAAGCAAGTGAACCAAACAATTTTTTTGATCATTTCCATGACTATGAAAAGCAGTGACCGGATGAGTAGCCGTGTTCCTGATACTTAGCCTGATTGAAATTTGTGGCTCATAAGAGCTTGTGGGCACAATTCATAAATCAAAGTAAGACAGACGGCAATAGCCTCACCTGGAAAAAAAAAAAAAAAAAAAAGCGCCCTCCCATTAACTGGCATATAGCCTAACTAATGTGCTAAGGAAAATGGCTCAATTCATCACCTCCCAATGAATGTTAAATGAGGAAAAAAAAATCAACGCGGTAAATTTTTTGGTAAGTCATAAATAATAAATGATACAAAAAAAAAATTAACAATTACAAGAGCTTGCATAAATATATCAGGTGACCTAATAAATGAATATAAACATCCCTTTCTGGATCCATTATATTTCCCTTAAAGCTTTAAATCAGATAAAAGTGTTTTCACACGTAAAGACAACAGGGGCAAGGAAGCCATGGAAGCATCTGGAATGACTGAATGCGTCTCGTCAAGGTGGCTGCGGAAAAAGCATAAAAGTGAGAAATTTATGCTAAACGTGGGCTGACTGACAAAGCGACATCTTCTCAAGGCTCCACAGGAGCTCGGCTTAAATCCTTCTCATAAATTTTATATTAATGCCAGAGGTAACTTGGGTTGTTTTACCCGGTATTTCTGCAGGTCTATTAAACACCTCATATATTTCCAGTTCCTCTCATTTCGTTCTTAGTTTACTTGTTTCTTTTATTCAGAATGTGGTGCTACTTTTATGGTTAACTGGATTTAAGATTTTTTTTTAAACTACCGTCTGCATCCTTGTCTTTACCTGCAGGTATTGTACCTTTGCCAAGTCAGGAGATAATAAGAAAAGGTGTCCAACTAAGCCATGGGGAAACAATCTCACAGATGTCAATTAAGGTTGGGTTGTACTTTGTTCCTGTGGGATATGTACAATATGAAACCTGATAGCAAGCGATCAATGCTTTTGTTCACAACATATTGTGAAAGATGTTGATCCACATTTTTGAATAACAAAACACGACTGTGAGGCTTTTGTTACAAGCCCAAAATCCGGTATAACCTTCATAATGGGATCATTTGCAGTTGAAAGCAAATCTGTGGAACAAATACAGTGATCCCTTTTTCATCGCAGTTAATTGGTTCCGTGAAGTAGGAGTCCTTATTTAGAATTTTTTGTAGTTAGAGCATAAAAAAACAGTTTACAAACTTCTAAATATGTTTTTGTGGGATTATTAGAGATCTCTAATATATCTCTTGTGAGATAATTCAAACCTGCAATTAAAGCCTGTTGTTTTGGTGATCAGTTGACAGCTGGGATAGGCTCCAGCACCCCCGTGACCCTCGTGAGGATAAGCGGGAAGGAAGGAAGGAACGAAGAAAGGAAGGAAAGAAGGAAAGAAGGAAAGAAGGAAGGAAAGAAGGAAAGAGGGAAGGAAAGAAGGAAAGAGGGAAGGAAAGAAGGAAAGAGGGAAGGAAAGAAGGCAGGAAAGAAGGAAGGAAGGAAGGAAGGCAGGAAAGAAGAAAGGAAGGCAGGAAGGAAGGAAGGAAGGAACGAAGAAAGGAAGGAACGAAGAAAGGAAGGAAAGAAGGAAAGAAGGAAGGAAAGAAGGAAAGAAGGAAGGAAAGAAGGGAGGAAAGAAGGAAGGAAAGAAGGAAGAAAGGAAAGAAGGAAGGAAGGAAGGAAGGAAGGAAGGAAGGAAAGAAGGAAGGAAGGAAGGAAAGAAGGCAGGAAAGAAGGAAAGAAGGAAGGAAAGAAGGAAAGAAGGAAAGAAA
Organism: Doryrhamphus excisus; assembly: GCF_030265055.1. NCBI lineage: Eukaryota > Metazoa > Chordata > Actinopteri > Syngnathiformes > Syngnathidae > Doryrhamphus > Doryrhamphus excisus. Next base: position 9,077,107 of record NC_080488.1, on the reverse strand, counting down.
GAAGGAAAGAAGGAAAGAAAGAAGGAAAGAAGGAAAGAAAGAAGGAAGGAAAGAAGGAAAGAAGGAAAGAAAGAAGGAAGGAAGGAAGGAAGGAAGGAAGGAAGGAAGGAAGGAAGGAAGGAAGGAAGGAAGGAAGGAAGGAAGGAAGGAAGGAAGGGAGGGAGGAAGGAAGGAAGGAAGGAAGGGAGGAAGGAAGGAAGGAAGGAAGGGAGGAAGGGAGGAAGGGAGGAAGGAAGAAAGGAAGAAAGGAAGAAAGGAAGAAAGGAAGAAAGGGAGGAAGGAAGGAAGGAAGGAAGGAAGGAAGGAAGGAAGGAAGGAAGGAAGGAAGGAAGGAAGGAAGGAAGGAAGGAAGGAAGGAAGGAAGGAAGTCCATCCACATACTAATTCATACCAAAGATTGAACATGCAAAATAATTATCTAAAAACTGGGGGGGTTCAAAAACCAAGGTCCCCCCTCTCTTGTAAGTCCAACTGTACAGACTAGAAGAGGATATTATATACAGTATATCATCCCCTCATAAATAGATGGCATAAAAATAGTCCAAACATGTGGAACAACCAAGTTATTAACAGTGTGCATTAGATGAATAATAGGCCTGCATCCCAATAATGAGCTCCCTTAGTGAACAGATATGCAGTGTTCTGCTGTTGTTTACTGACATACTCATTTAAAAGATCACTTAGTCACAGCACAGGCTCCAGATGCATTCCAAAATGCAAAAACGGCACACACACACACACCTCAGTATTTTCCTGTTTATCATGTGTATCGTTAAAAATGATGTGGAATTTTGTCTTCATCTGTAATGGAGTCCTATTTCTCCACAGGAACACACAAACACGTGAGCACGGGGGGGGGGGCACGTGAAAAGAGATAGCATGTCCCCAAGTCAGACAGGAGCAACAGTCGGGGGTTTGATCTCTGCTTGAGCTCCACTTTTCAATCGCAAGTCCCAAAGATATAACGGAGCATACGTTTGACATTTAACCGCCATGAAAAACAGTCACGGAGGAAGCTCGTCATAGACTTCCTTACATCTCCGTCCCCCCAAAAGCACGCTAAGAGGCACCAACGGACGCACATCAGTGCGAGCGCACAGACAATTAATATGCTCGGGAGACGGGAAAATGATTGTTTATCTGCGTCACAGCATGGAGAATTGAAATCCTCTTCCACAGATAAGACATCAATCTTCCTCGGTGCGCCATGCAAATAAATGTGATTACGGACAGAATGGTTTCCCCTTTGGAATTGTTTTATCTGCTCATACCATGCCTGAGCAGCAGATAACTCAGCTTGGTAGAAGGTGGCGTCCCGGCTCGTGTTGTTCTAAGATCATTGTCATAGGCTTCATGCCAGTGGAACAAGGTCAGAAAGTCGAAATACAAATGTAATTATTCTACTAATCTCAAGTACCACTGCTACCTAAGCTACAACTGTTAATGATGCAAACAATAATTAGGATCAATTATTAGCTTAAGACAACAGATACTGACATGAACATATATATCACTTTTATGCCAATATTGGTTCAAAATATTGAAAAACTGTGATCATGTAAGACATGGGTCTCAAACTCAATTTACTTGGGGGCCACTGGAGCTAGGGTCTGGGCAAGGCTGGTTTTCCAAAAAAAAAAAAAAACGCATTTATTAAAAACATAAAAATATACAAACTTTTTCAGTGCTCTGGTTCCGATTTTCTACAATAAAAGCTCTGATAAAACATTCCACTGTTCTCAAATATCTTATTTTTTATTTTTCTGCACAAAATAAGATGAAAAATAAATAAATCAAGAATAGAAAAAATCAATCAATCAGTAATAAATAAATATAATAATAATAATAAAACTGCAAATAATAAAAACTTAAGAAACCACATATAGTTGGTGGGTAGACAAATTATTTTTTTCAGATTAAAATGAACAAAGCATTATTAGAGCCCTGTAGACATGACAAAACACGATTATAGTCACATTTATACTTTTTTTATTTACAACATATTGCGCAACTGCAGGGTCTTGAGACACATGCTAACTCGCAAACTAGAGAGCTAGCGACCTAAACGGTAGCCTTCAAGTTATTTCCTTTAAACTTAAATAGCCAAAAACTTACCACTTCCACACGGATAGGGAGGATAACTATTAACAGTTATTTAACCTTTAACATGAACATTAATCAAACGTAATATTTTTTTTTTCTGGGTACATGATACCATACAGCATCCATATCAAACTTCTCATTAAACATTAAACTTCTCAAACTAGTGTCCTGCGGGCCACATTTGGTACCTGGCAAAGAAAGCATTCATAGCGGACTTCATAATAGCCGCTACCAACTTTTTACTTTTACTACTCACAGGCGGAGAATAAAGTTTCTGGGTGTTAGGCAGACCCAGCTATAGTGAAACACTAAACCATTCTTGTAGCATTATCGTGTGGCACTAATACTAAATATTTCATGGACAAAATAAGACCAAAACAAAACAGTCACTTATATTGTCCGTTCTCACTGGGATGCCAACTGATGAGACGGCTGTATCTTCCAGCACAAGACTCCCTGTTGAGCTTGTAAATTCAGCATAGTTCCAGTATCAACTCTTTTAGTCTGTCTGGATTTTAGTTTGTTGCTTGTGGAATCTCAAAACTCTTCGGTTTATTGCCATAACCGTCTAATACACACGAGTGAGGTATGATTTATTACCAAGCATTCACTTTCCCAAACAAATGGATGTCTGATTTAAAGTGATAAATTCACAGACCTAAAATAGTATGTCAATAGTATGGAAATAAGGGTGAAAAATAACATAAAAATGAATAAATTTTAAGTCATATTGTGGTTCAAGTTGCAAACAGCCGCTAAGTTAACAAGCTTTCTCACTGGAGATGCTGCAAAAAAAAAAACAACTATTACTCGGGATAATAAGGAGATAATATGAACCTGAAATTATGACAGCAGCTACCTTAAATATGGTTTGAAAATGGCAAAAAAAAATATTCTAATGAGCAAAGCCACTTGTGTCTAGTCATTTCAGAGGAACGTTGGATTTTTCCATGTTGGCAATCAAGACCGCTATTTCTGTCTAAAGACAGCTATTCGGTGCTTACCAGAAAATGGACAGTGAAAAGACGTTGCCTGTCAACCACAGACATCAAAACACAATGTTATAATCTTCTCTCTGGAAAACAAACTCCAGCCTTGTTCTGATGGGGAATCGGTGCCCATTTTGTGCTTTTCACTTAATGTCTGTCAGAGATTTGTCGGAACGTGGACTCGGAAAGTTGGTCTCTGTTACAACATACCGGTGGTTCAGCCGAGTATTTGTTATATACAAACACAATACATTCATGGTTTCACTTTTTAACACTATTAGAGCCCTCTAGACATAATATAACAACCCTATAGTCACATTTACACCAATATAGTAGTCAAAATCAGGGAAAATACGCTATTTAAGATGTTAATAAAACTTATATGTGTTCCAGATGTGTGGAAAACAGGAAGTGGTGTTATTTGGGATCATTGCAATAAAGTCTGACAATGAAGTCGGGTGTTTCTGTGTCTCACAGACACCTAGTGATCATTGTGGAATACTACATAATACTCCTACAATTTGCATATTTTTAAAGTAATAATTGTAATCTAATAATCATATTCAATAACACAAAACAGGATGATTTATTAATTATCGTTTCATTTTCTACCGCTTATGCTCACGAGGGTTGCAGGGGTGCTGGAGCCTATCCCAGCTGTTTTCGGACGAGAGGCGGGGTACCTGCCTTCCTTCCTTCCTTCCTTCCTTCCTTCCTTCCTTCCTTCTTTCCTTCTTTCCTGCCTTCTTTCCTTCTTTCCTTCCTTCCTTCTTTCCTTCCTTCTTTCCTTCTTTCCTTCCTTCTTTCCTTCCTTCCTTCGTTCCTTCCTTCCTTCCCGCTTATCCTCACGAGGGTCACGGGGGTGCTGGAGCCTATCCCAGCTGTCTTTCGGGTGAGAGGGTGAGAGTACACCCTGGACTGGTGGCAAGCCAATCACAGGGCACATATAGACAAACAACCATTCACACTCAAAGTACCACTTCCACACGGAATGGGAGGAGAACTTTTTGCCATGGCTGAGTCCATGCAGTGTGAAGGTGTTGTAATATAACGTAATGTCGTCATGCTGGAGCCAGGACTGGACTGGTGGCCAGCCAATCACAGGGCACATATAGACAAACAACCATTCACACTCACATTCATACCTATGGACAATTTGGAGTCGCTAATTAACCTAGCATGTTTTTGGAATGTGGGAGGAAACCGGAGTACCCGGAGAAAACCCACGCATGCACGGGGAGAACATGCAAACTCCACACAGAATTTGCCGAGGGTGGGATTGAACTCAGGTCTCCTAGCTGTGAGGTCTGCGCGCTAACCACGAGACCGCTGTGCAGCCCGGTTTAATAATTAATAATATATAAAGAAATTATTCATTCATTAATTTTCTACCGCTTACCCTCACGAAGGATGCAGGGGTGCTGGAGTCTATCCCAGCTGTTTTCGGACAAGAGGCAGGGTACACCCTGGACTGGTGGCCAGCCAATCACAGGGCACATATAGACAAACAACCATTCACACTCACATTCATTCCTCCACACAGAGATTTGCCGAGGGTGGGATTGAACTCAGGTCTCCTAGCTGTGAGGTCTGTGCGCAAACCACTAGACCACTGTGCAGCCCGAATTACTAATTAATAACATATAAAGAAATTAGGATTTTGTAAAAACCATGATAGAGTGATGCCGTGAAATTATATTATAACCACTATATTATTATAATATTTCACAAGTCAAATGCATGCATAAATATTATATTATTATAATAATATTGTTTTAATATTATAATGTGTTGTAAACCGAAGCTAATTTAGTACAATCAGACAAGCCGACATCAGAGCTCATGTACTTTGAGTTTATTCCACAGACAGGCACGGTGACAAATCATTCCCTTAAAACACACCAGATAAGACTAATTTGGTCAAGTTTTGCTTGCGGGATGCTTATCTCGGAATTCAAATAAGGTCAAAGTAGAAAACACGGTCGCCAGACACAACGATAAGATCTTAGCGGAAAGAAAAAAAAAAAAAAAAACACACCCAAGAATCTCTTGAGAAATGAGTCACCTTTACAGATGTGCTGATGCCCTTAATTGTAATTTACCTCCAGGGGCTAAGACAAAATGTTGTTGTTATAAAGGAGGGAAATAAATAATTGATAGCGGCGTCTGAAAATGGAAGTCAAATGTTAGTCTTATCATAATAATTGTAAAAAAAAAAAAAAAAAAAAAAAACAGACTTCAATGAAAAAGGTACTAATCAGAGTGGAAGAAAGTGGCAGCATTAAATACTTCAGGCTAAATTCCGACGTTCAAATAAGCAAAACACTGATTAAAATACTCCCAATAGGTAGTGAGATGTGGGAAAATTAAGCATTTCTAATAATTTATTTGACCATGAACAAATGGTATTTTATCGATTAATCCTTTTATTATATTCATCCAATCATTCCCAACTGCTGGATCTCATCCACTGTGTCAAAATTGTTACCATCCAGCTGTCTGGCTGTCATTTTTTCAGGAAGCGGATGAAATTGCAGAGACACGTATCCAGTCAGTAGGAGGATGTGGAGTGACAACACTGTTGTTATGTCCCCCCCCAAAAAAAATATTATGCGTTATCTTCAAAGTGCTTGTTGCAGGCATGCTGTCGTGATGGAGAATCCAATTGCCATCATATACTTGAGATGTTTTTTTTTTTTTTTTAATCATTAGTTCAACACAGTGGATGAATAACCCTTGTAGTGAAATTTAAATGACTCGGAACTCAATTTGCTTGTAAAATTTACTGGTCGAGTTTAATAAAAAACAAAGCAAAGGGGACCTAAAACGGTACTTTGACAGGCACCGAGTGTTCGTAGTGGTATTGTTATTTGGTGGATGATAGTTTGATGTGGAATCAAACTATGGAAGGACCTCAAACAATGCAAGAAACAATACAAGCAGTTGATGTTTGCTAAATACAAGGATGAAGAGTCTTGAACCAGTCATGATGTGCTATATATATCACTATATTGACACTTACTATGGTACACATTATGTTCTTGGATGGTCATATCACCTCGTAATTCAGTACGAGGTGCATTATTTAAAAAAAAAAAAAAAACTGTATTATTGAAAGCAGGAAGTGAACAAATGTAACAGTTACTGATTGTAAAAGTACCAGATGGAGGGGTAGGATTTAATAAGTTTTGCTTCTTCCTACTCCTTTTGGACATGTGGAACTGTGAACTGATTATGTGATGCGTTCAATTGTAATCTGATGCATGTTCAAATGAAATAAAACCATTACCATTACCATTTAGACAAACAACCATTCACACTCACATTCATACCTATGAACAATTTGGACAATTAACCTAGCATGTTTTTGGAATGTGGGAGGAAACCCATGCACGCACAGGGAGAGCATGCAAACTCCACACAGAGATGCCCGAGCAGGGAATCGAACCTAGCCGTGTGTGGCCAGCGCTAACCACTCGACCACCGTGCAACCTATACAGTACTTATTATTTTTACTCCACCCCATTTTCTTAGTTGTTTTAAAGTTACTCCATGGACTCCCACTACGTAATTTTTCCAGAGAGGGAATGAATAGAAGTAGGTAGAGTTGGGTTTTTGTTGTAGTTAAGTTGAGGGGATTTTTGATTTGGGTTTTCATCTATTTCAGTTTGTATATTGAGAGAAAAATGTCTTCAATTTAAAGCTAAATAATTAATAATGTTTATAAATTAGCATTTATTACCACATAAACATTCATTCATTTTCTACCGCTTTTCCTCACGAGGGTCGCGGGGGTGCTGGAGCCCATCCCAGCTGTCTTCGGGCGAGAGGCGGGGTACACCCTGGACTGGTGGCCAGCCAATCACAGGGCACATATAGACAAACAACCATTCACACTCACATTCATACCTATGGACAATTTGGAGTCGCTAATTAACCTAGCATGTTTTTTTGGAATGTGGGAGGAAACCGGAGTACCCGGAGAAAACCCACGCATGCACGGGGAGAACATGCAAACTCCACACAGAGATGGCCGAGGGTGGAATTGAACCCTGGTCTCCTAGCTGTGAGGTCTGCGCGCTAACCACTAGACCGCCGTGCCGCCCACATAAACATAAAAGTACAAAAAAAAAATAGTACTGTTGAGTATGGTATCTATTCCCAGGTACTGGGTATTAGTTAAAATGTCAAAAGGTACCCATTCAGGCTACAGATCAAATAAAGTGGTACTGATCCTGGACTACTGTGTTTCTCTAAATTTCTCTAAATGTGCCATTGTGGTTTTTTTTTTGGTTTGAAACCCCCAGTATAGCATCCATACCGAGAGACCTGCAGATTCCAGGCACCAACCTTCACTTCACGGTTGGGTCTTATCAGTCACAAGAAAACACCAGTGTGCCTGATTGTCTCCAAAATGGAACAGTGACACTTATAAAAAGGTGGAGATCCTTTTACAAAAAAATTAAATTTACCATCTAATATCAATTAAAGCCAGAAAACATGTCATATCTTTCAGAATGTGTCTGGAATCTATGTCTTGCACGCAATGATTGGAAGCAGGGAAAGCCGCTCCATGAGACAATCCCTCAGCTTACTGCTTCACCTGTTCATGGCTGAAGGGTGAAAATGAAAGATTGCTGCAGTAGAACCATCTAATACGTATGAACTCCAAGCCATCAGAGCTAAATTCCTTTTCTAATACAATGGAGGATAGTGAACACTTTTGAAGAACTTTTCTCTGCCTTTTGTTCATTGGTTGAACTGTTAAATGCACAATTAGTTGCATCTATTTCAATAGTAATCAAGCCTTATAGCATTATCAATGGAGATTTTTTTCTATTTAAAACAGGGGTCTCAAACTCAATTTACTTGGGGGCCACTGGAGCTACGGTCTGGGTGAGACTGGGCCGCATCAGGTTTTCCAAAAAAAAAAAAAAATGCATTTATTAAAAACAGAAAAATTAATAAACTTTGCTTTGGTTCCGATTTTCTACAAGAAAAGCTCTGATAAAACATTCCACTGTTCTCAAATTTCTTAATTTTTTTTTCTGCACAAAATAAGATTAAAAATAAATAAATCAAGAATAAATAAAATCAATCAATCAGTAATAAATAAATATAATAATAATAATAATAATAATAATAATAAAACGGCAAATAATAAAAACTTAAGAAACCACATATAGTTGGTGGGTAGACAAATTATTTTTGTCAAATTAAAATTAACAATGTCTGTTCTCAAATATCTTAATTTTTATTTTTCTGCACAAAATAAGATGAAAAATAAATAAACAAATCAAGAATAAAGAAAATAAATCAATCAGCAATAAATAAATATAATAATAATAATAAAAACTTAAGAAACCACATATAGTTGGTGGGTAGACAAATTATTTTTTTCAGATTAAAATGAACAAAGCATTATTAGAGCCCTGTAGACATGACAAAACACGACTATAGTCACATTTATACTCTTTTTATTTACAACATATTGTGCAACTGCAGGGTCTTGAGACACATGCTAACTCGCAAACTAGAGAGCTAGCGACCTTTAAACGGTAGCCTTCAAGTTATTTCCTTTCAACTTAAATAGCCAAAAACTTACCACTTCCACACGAATAGGGAGGACAACTATTAACAGTTATTTAACCTTTAACATGAACATTAATCAAATTGTTTCTGGGTACATGATACCATACAGCCGCACTAACATTAAACTTTCATATCAAGGCGGGGCCTCAAACTAGTGTCCTGCGGGCCACATTTGGCCCCCGCGCCGCATGTTTGAGACCCCTGATTTAAAACTAAAGGCTCGCTAAAAACTAAAAATAAACCCATCAATTACAATTACTCCTGCAAAAAGTAGGGATCTACTGTTTTGTTTAACAACCCCTCTTCCATAAAGTGAGCCGTGAGGACAAAATACAATTTCCTCCAGGTTTGAGATGTGCATAAGACACAAACCAAACTCTATCCAATTAGGCTGCCACACACAAGATGATAAATTGATGATAATGTAAATGTCTATATGACAACCAAGTGCATTGGTTGCACCTGGAAGCCGGCGGTCATTTGTTTTACGATTGCCAGGAGCATAATGAGCAAACAGGCACCCGGTGGGAGTGAGCCTGATTTATTTTGTTTCGTGTCGCATTATTTGCCAGTCCTGTCACCTCTGTATAACGCCAGCTTTATTGGATTTCGACACCGTGTTGTCACACCTACACCCTCTGCTGTCAAGGGCAGTGACCAGCATTTCCTGTGGGTGCGCGGGTTGCCACGCTGCCCTCCCCGTGGCCTCATTTTAAAGTGCCTGTTGGAACAGATAAATGCTAATGGGATGATGATGATATCAAATGAATGTGTGTGGTGACTGGGAGCCTGACGAGGGGAAAAAAACGTGTCAAGTTGAGGACTATCATCTTGAAGATGAAGTGCAAAGCAATTACAAAACACTGTTTACCAATGTTTTAGTACATAATACCTTTTTTTGACCCTCTAAATATGTTTTTTTTAAGATTAGAGCCCTCTCGATATGAACTAACACCCCTAAAGTCACACTTTTATTAACAAATATAGTAATAAATCCCGCTTGTGTGTGTTGATATGAATTAGGGATGCTCCCATCAGGGTTTTATGCTGCCGATTCCAATATCAATATCGGCCGATAGATTTACTGTAAACTTTTCAATGTATTTATTAAAGGCTTGTTCCTCCCCATTACCATCGTTTGCTTGCAAGGAAGCAAACTAACAAGCTAACAAGCTATTAAAATGCGGTCTGGGGGCCATTTTCAGAGAATGGCTAGTGCAGTTCTGCAAATGTTTTTGTATATAATACCTTTTTTTGACCCTCTAAATATGTTTTTTTTTTAAAGATTAGAGCCCTCTCGATATGAACTAACACCCCTAAAGTCACACTTTTATTAACAAATATTGTAATAAATCATGCTTGTGTGTGTTGATATAAATTAGGGATGCTCCCATCAGGGTTTTATGCTGCCGATTCCAATATCGATATCGGCTGATAGATTTACTGTAAACTTTTCAATGTATTTATGATGAGCGCTATTAGAGACGGATGCTGTATAAGTTGGAAAAGTTGGGACAATTATTATAGGCCAGGGGTCGGCAACCTTTACTATGAAAAGAGCCATTTCACCCACTTGCCCACTAAAGAAAAATAGCCTGGAGCCGCAAAACGTTGTATGTTTAAAACAACATTGGAGGGAAAAAAAAAGACGAGTTGGAGTACTCTTGCTAGTACTGGAGATAAACTTTTGTTTTTAAATGAGCTCTAATTTATTTTTTAGAATCGTCAAATAACTCATTAATAATAATTAATAACTCAAATAACTCAAAGTATTACTCATTTCCCTTCATGTTAACCTGTCAGAGAGAACTGGATAGCATCCTGTCTGCTCATTCAGTCACCAGTCAGAACTCAGTCAGGATGCATTCATGGTCTCACACAAAGTTGGATTTTTGTAAACTCATAACAAAGACGTGCATTTTCACCACACGGGTGCTAAAAAATATTCAAGCATTGCAAAGGGAGCCGCAACAAAGAGGCTGGAGAGCCACATGCGGCTCTGGAGCCGCGGGTTGCTGACCCCTGTTATAGGCCTTATTGATTACCCATAATTGCGTTTGCAATATGATGAAACGTAATCCCATTTAATTTGAATCATTCATGACGTGTTGTCAAAAATGGAGCGTAAACTAACTAAAAAAATAAATTGCAATATTACACCTGTGCAATACAATTTTATTGAGTGACGACTCCACAATTCACAAGCCTTTGTTCACGGCAATCGGTCTCACTGTTTATCACGGCACACTGACAGGCCTCACTGAAGGGATTCAATCTTTGCTTTTTCCATGTTCCCTCCAAACTATACAAAGGAGGAGTACACAGTAAGTAACTGTGATCAATAGTATTTTCATTACCGTTGTGTTTTCATACTACAAAGCAGTTAGAGTGCAGCACTCTGGTGAATGATACATTACTGTTCCCATCCTCTCTCTCGCCCGTGTCGGTCCGCTGTCACTGCAACGATGCGCTAGTGTCGAAATGAGTTTGTGCACCGGGGACCTGTTTTTTTTTTTTTTTTCTCTTCCTCTTTCTAACATTCCCAGTCATCTGCTGTCCGGTTTGTCATTGTAGATTTCAGGGAGTGCCATGACTTTGCTGGATGCCATCTCACTGGAAGTGAACTTTATTGAATTATCCCTCTAAGTGTAGTCTAACTTTGTGAGGGGAAGTTAAGCAGCTTACCTGTGCTGAAAAAATACTTGTTTGTTGCGTTCATGGAGCAGCAGGGAATCCAATTGACTTTGGCACACTGTTTACTATTTAGAACTGTCATGCAATTTCTTACACAGTCAAACTAAAGGGATGCTAATGCATAGTTAAATATATGACGACAACCTTAACACTCAACTTACTGAAATTATTTTCTTTTTGGAATTTTTTCTAGCAAATAATCATACTATAAATCAGCGGTCTCAAACACAAAAAAAAAAATGTCTTGTTTTATTTTGGCTTAGCACCGACACCACACAAATGCGTTTTCATTGGACAGTTATTATTTACTGCACTAGACATTGTCTAAAAATGGCCCCCAGACCGAATTTTAACACTTTGTTAGCCTGTTAGTTTGCTTCCTTGCAAGCAAACGATGGTAATGGGGAGGAACAAGCCTTCAATAAATACATTGAAAAGTTTACAGTAAATCTATCGGCCGATATTGATATTGGAATCGGCTGCATAAAACCCTGATGGGAGCATCCCTAATTTATATCAACACACACAAGCGGGATTTATTACAATATTTGTTAATAAAAATGTGACTTTAGGGGTGTTAGTTCATATCAAGAGGTCTCTAATCTTAAAAAAAAAACATATTTAGAAGGTCAGAAATAGGTATTATGTACTAAAACATTTGCAGAACTGCACTAGCCATTGTCTAAAAATGGCCCCCAGACCGCATTTTATAGCGTGTTAGCTTGTTAGCTTGTTAGCATAAAGCCCTGATGGGAGCATCCCTAATTTATATCAACACACACAAGCATGATGTATTACTATATTGGTTAATTGGTTAATAAAAGTGTGACTTTAGGGGTGTTAGTTCATATCGAGAGGTCTCTAATCTTAAAAAAAAACATATTTAGAAGGTCAGAAATAGGTATTATGTACTAAAACATTTGCGGAACTGCACTAGACATTGTCTAAAAATGGCCCCCAGACCGCATTTTATAGCGTGTTAGCTTGTTAGCTTGTTAGCATAAAGCCCTGATGGGAGCATCCCTAATTTATATCAACACACACAAGCGTGATGTATTACTATATTGGTTAATTGGTTAATAAAAGTGTGACTTTAGGGGTGTTAGTTCATATCGAGAGGGCTCTAATCTTAAAAAAAACATATTTAAAGGGTCAGAAAAAGGTATTATGTACTAAAACATTTGCGGAACTGCACTAGACATTGTCTAAAAATGGCCCCCAGACTGCATTTAATAGCGTGTTAGCTTGTTAGCTTGTTAGCATAAAGCCCTGATGGGAGCATCCCTAATTTATATCAACACACACAAGCGTGATGTATTACTATATTGGTTAATCGGTTAATAAAAGTGTGACTTTAGGGGTGTTAGTTCATATCGAGAGGTCTCTAATCTTTAAAAAAAAAACATATTTAGAAGGTCAGAAATAGGTATTATGTACTAAAACATTTGTGGAACTGCACTAGCCATTGTCTAAAAATGGCCCCCATACCACATTTTAATAGCATGTTAGCTTGTTAGCTTGTTAGTTTGCTTCCAACAATGGTAATGGGGAGGAACAAGCCTGTTTAACGTAAATTGGTGCCTCGACACGGGAGCATAATCCAGGTTTCAGAAACTGAAACTGAAACTGAAACAAAAAGCAACAAAAAAATGACGTGTACGAGCATATTCAAGGGTCAAAATGCACGCCAGTACGAAAAATACGCTCATGTTGGCAAGTCTGACATTCACATTAATGCACTGAGATTACGCCACGATTCCTTCCACTTGAATGATTTTGTCACCATGTGATGCCTCGTAGTTGGATAGAACATTTCTGTTCGAATCTGCAGGCAAATATGTTTCAACTGCAGGGGAGCTACTTACGACCGCCCCTGTCGTGTCGTGTTCAAGACTATGCTGCAAAGTAAACAGCCAAAATACCACCAAATAAATGAAAAGCCAGCATCGCTGGTGTGAGTAAGCTGAAGTGTTTTCACAAAGCTAAGCCTTTTGATTAGTTTGCCCTTCACAGTGGAGCCTCGGAGAGGTCACGGCATCACAATAGTAGTCTTTAGAGATGATTTAACAGTCAGCGGTCATTAAAGCAAACAACAAAAGAAAACCAAAGTACTGCAACACAGACAGTTGTACGGTCACACGGGTGGCCGCTGCAGAGCATTCATGTGGGAACCAAACAGACAGTGAGCTCGGATAATCATCTTACCTGTGTGTCTTCTCCATACATTTCTAAATTAAAGATAGGAAGATAGTCACATACAATATTTGAGAACTCACAATTATTTGCTAAAGTGAAAATATTTTTTTTTAAATTAAATACATCCAAACCAGCCTCCCATAGGTCAATAGTTTGTTTAATGTACTCTTTTAATGTATCATCAGGTATGCAGTGCAATGTACAGTCAAATTTTGAATCACTTTTTTTTTTTATTTTCAAACATATTCATGCTGTCGTGAATAATTAATACTGTTTAGTGGCTGAATATCGTTTATTACTTTTAAAAAAATATGCACATGAAGAAACATTTTCAAGTGAAAAAGTAATTAAGACACAAAGACAAATCCAAGCATTAAGAAGACGCATTAGAATTGTGACTGTAGTACTGTACATTGTCAACAGGTGTCAGTAATATTCTCCAAATAGCGCACAGACCTCACAGCTAGGAGACCAGGGTTCAATTCCACCCGCCCAGGCATTCCAGCTCTATTTTTTATGTTATTGCGTCCTTAAAAGTAAAGTTTCTGCATTTATTTTAAAGAAAAGTAACTTCAATATATTTTCAAAAATGTATTTTAGACATTTTAGGACATTTTAAGGCCTTAAATTAAAATTACAGTCACACCTCACAACATTGCACTTTGAATTATGCGGCTTCACTATATCACTCTTTTTCAACATGGTTAAATATGGCATATTATTTCTCAAATAATGTGCATATTTCAGCAAATTGTATGAATTTTTTGCCTACATGAAGCATTTTCAAGCATAAAAATGTCAAAATGACAATGGCCAAAACATTGAAAAAAATGCATTCAAACATATGTAGTATTCTACAGTAATGTTACTGTAATGTTCGGTGAGGCTGCACAGTGAAAGTGGTTAGTGCGCAGGAGATCCGAGTTCGAGTCCACCCTCGGCCATGTCTGTGTGGAGTTTGCATGTTCTCCCCGTGCATGCGTGGGTTTTTTTCCGGGTACTCCGGTTTCCTCCCACATTCCAAAAAACATGCTAGGTTAATTAGCGACTCCAAATTGTGCATAGGTATGAATGTGAGTGTGAATGGTTGTTTGTCTATATGTGCCCTGTGATTGGCTGGCGACCAGTCCAGGGTGTACCACGCGACCCTTGTGAGGATAAGCGGTAGAAAATGAATGAATGTATGAATAATCATAACAACAATACTGTTTAATGCCTTATTTTCTCTGATTGCATCTACTATATTGGGCAAAATTAGTGTTAAGGGGTGTTATTCCATTTGTGAAGGGTTCTAAAAAATATTAGAATAATTAATAATAATAATTAATAAGTTATTTAGAAGATCATATACAGCTTTTCTATGACAAAAATATAAAAATAAGAAAACCTACTTAGTGGAAATTCCCTTGCAACATGAGGTTGAGCTACATCCACATAGACATATACACTGGGACAATTTCTCATAACTGGAATGAAAACAGGAGATCAGAACATGTTTGGTGAGTTAGGTGTCCATATTTTCAGCTTCCGGGAATTGTGTACAAATCTGTGCAATATCGGTCCGTGCATTAATTATCACGATGCAACATGAGGTGATGGTCGTGGATAAATGGGTCTTGGGATCTCGTCTATGCTATCAATAAAATGCAGCTGTGTTGCGGATCGTTCATCCTCTACACGCCTGTCCATACCATAAACCCCACTCCCACTATGATCCACTCCATGTGTGACAAGAGAGAGATACACAACAAGAGTGTTGTGTTGTTTATAATGAACAATTTTGAACTTTCAATCATTTGTCCTTCTCCTCGGCATCCCCGGTTTGCATCACCGCTTGTGTAGATGTTTTTAGGGGATCCTTGCCGTGACATAAAACCATCAGTAAAAAGTGAAAGAATAATCCAGAGTTGAGGATAAACTGACAGAGGAGCTTTGATGGCAGTATCCCAACATGCAAGAGAATTAAAGAGGGTATTACTGCTAAATCTACGGGTCTCAGCAACTTCCATAGGAAGACTCGGTTACATGCTGTGACCTCCAAAATAGGGAGGATGATAAGATAATACCACTCAGGAAAAATCACTGGTTAAATCTTACGTGGCGACTCCCACTCTTTAACTATCAAAACGCATTTTATTATATTTAATACTGTCAGAATCATTAGCTGCTGAGGCTCAGAGCACTACAATATTTGACGCTGGGAGGGCTTGCGTTTCCTGGCTCGTGTTTTGACTCAAAGTGTCATGGAAACAAAGATTTAGTGTGACAACGCTGATGCCAAGGTTTGCACTGCAATGCTTTGCAAAAAAAAAAAACAACATGGCGCATTCAAGACAACGCGGAACATAAAATTACCACTCAAAATAAAATAAAATAAAATAAGGCGTAGGGAGCTTGTGAAACAACACCAGGCACGCATCCTGTTTTTATGAGTCAACCTTGGGAGGAAAGACTGATACACTATAAAAGGAGGTGGAAGTTTGACTACTTTGGGCGCAGAGTGACAGCTGGGATGCTGCACGGCTGTCAATCATTTTGCTCCTGTTACTTTGGGCCTGTTGAGATTTCGTACAATGAACAGCAATCAAAACAATGATGCCACACTGGCTCGTCTTTTCATTCTGGCTGCTCCTGACAGTCTAAGAGGACTACGTTTTCGATTCTTTTTTTTTTGTATTCATTCATTCATTCATTTTCTACCGCTTTTTCCTCACAAGGGTCGCAGGGGTATGCTGGAGCCTATCCCAGCTGTCTTTAAGCGAGAGGCAGGGGTACACCTTGGACCGGTCGCCAGCCAATCACAGGGCACATATGCAAAAAACAAACAACCATTCACACTCAAAGTACCACTTCCACACGGAATGGGAGGAGAACTTTTTGCCATGGCTGACTCCATGCAGTGTGAAGGTGTTGTAATACAACGTAATGTCGTCATGCTGGAGCCAGGACTGGACTGGTGGCCAACCAATCACAGGGCACATATAGACAAACAACCATTCACACTCACATTCATACCTATGGACAATTTGGAGTCGCTAATTAACCTAGCATGTTTTTGGAATGTGGGAGGAAACCGGAGTACCCGGAGAAAACCCACACATGCACGGGGAGAACATGCAAACTCCACACAGAGATGGCCAAGGGTGGAATTGAACCCGCGTTTCCTAGTTGTGAGGTCTGCGTGCTAACCACTAGACCGTCATGCAGCCCATTTTTAGTTTTTTTCAAACTCCACACCGAGATGGCTGAGGGTGGGGAAAGACAAAATAAGAAGCAAAAAAGTTACCACTTCCACACAAAATAGGAGGAGAACTCATTCATTCATTCATTTACTACCGCTTTTTCCTCACGAGGGTCGCGGGGGTGCTGGAGCCTATCCCAGATGTCTTCGGGCAAGAGGCGGGGTACACCCTGGACTGGTGGCCAGCCAATCACAGGGCACATATAGACAAACAACCATTCACACTCACATTCATACCTATGGACAATTTGGAGTCGCTAATTAACCTAGCATGTTTTTGGAATGTGGGAGGAAACCGGAGTACCCGGAGAAAACCCACACATGCACGGGGAGAACATGCAAACTCCACACAGAGATGGCCGAGGGTGGAATTGAACCCTAGCCTCCAAGCTGTGAGGTCTGCGCGCTAACCGCACGACCGCCGTGCCGCCCCGTATTCATCATTAAAAGTAATAACTAAAACAAATGTGCAGCTGCACGGTGGTCTTGTGGTTAGCATCCTGGCTGCACAGTTAGGAGATGGACAGTTTCAGATCTCCGTTTTGGGGTCACCTCGTACAAGTCTGGCTTCCTCACATATTCCAAAAAAAAATTCCAAAACATGCATTATGATTAACCATAAATGTGGATGGCTCCACTTTACTCATGACCCGAATGACCGACAAGCGGTGTAGGACATTAATAGTTAGAAATATGTATTTGTTTTGGTCCCACATCATTATTTTACCTCCCAGTGACAGACATTGAGACAGGATGGAGTGAAGATTAAGTTAATATATTCATGTTGTCTTTATCACATTCTGTTATTGGCAACAATATAAAAAGGACATTTTAAAATTGATTACTGGCAGGATCAAATCGGCAAATTGGCATCATAAACCAAAAAGGTGTTATTATCAGGGAGAACACCAAATGCTATTTGTTTTTATTTAAATAAGCTCTTATTTTCCATATTGTTCACACATAAATAATTTTAATTTAATTTCCCGTGCATGGGTGTGAATGTACAGCAGTACGATATTGTCGGAATCCCATCAGATTTCCATGCACATTCTTATAAATGCCTTTCAATAAAATAAAATAAAAAAACACTGCACAACACTTGCCTGTATGTGCCTGACAGTCAGAAGGCTAAGCAAATAACCCGATAAATAATTGAATTCATCGGACGAGATGACCAGCCTTGACCCGCCCACAGGCTTCCTCCGCCATGTACTCGCTCACATCCAAAGTCTCCTTAAAGAAGTCGTCTCTGTCAGCTACTGTATGTTCGCTTGAAAATCAAGTAAAATATGCTTTGACGTAAATTAAGGTAACTTTTATGGCTTCTTTTTTTATATTATATAGCCAATAGCAAGGGTGAAGTCAGGAATTCTGCGCCAAAAAATGATCACGATCGGAATCGGCGGCATAAAACCCAAATCGGAGCATCCCTAATATAATCTATTAACATATATGTGCCCTGATAGGCAAGAATTTGCATGAGTAGTTTTGAATTAATAATGACTTAAAGCAGCTGAGGCACAACAGAACGCAATATTGTCTGCAACCAGCAGAGGCACTGTTGAGTCAGTCTCAACTAGCCATGACGTTATAAAAGTTAAGCCCCAACCACGCAGACTTTGACTATAGCACATTCTCCAAAGTCATTATTTTGATGCGTATTATGCTAATACAACACTGGAGAATTATTTATGTAATTATTATTATATAATTATACAATATATATAGAATTATTGTGGAAGATTAGGTTCATTAATTCATTCATTTTCTACTGCTTATCCTCATGAGAGTCTCGGAGGGTGCTGGAGCCTATCCCAGCTGTCTTCTACACCCTGGACTGGTGGCCAGCCAATCACAGGGCACATATAGACAAACAACCATTCACACTCACATTCATACCTATGGACAATTTGGAGTCGCTAATTAACCTAGCATGTTTTTGGAATGTGGGAGGAAACCGGAGTACCTATGAAACCTCACACAGAGGGTGGAATTGAACTCGGGTCTCCTAGCTGAGAGGCCTGTACGCTAACCACTCGACCACCGTGCAGCATGGAAGATCAGATATTCCAAAAAATATATTCATTCATTCATTCATTTTCTACCGCTTTTTCCTCACAAAGGTTGCAGGGGGTGCTGGAGCCTATCCCAGCTGTCTTCGAGCGAGAGGCGGGGTACACCCTGGACTGGTCGCCAGCCAATCACAGGGCACATATAGACAAACAACCATTCACACTCACATTCATACCTATGGACAATTTGGAGTCGCTAATTAACCTAGCATGTTTTTGGAATGTGGGAGGAAACCGGAGTACCCGGAGAAAACCCACGCATGCACGGGGAGAACATGCAAACTCCACACAGATGGTGAAACTGAAGTCGGGTCTCCTAGCTAACCACTCGACCACCGTGCAGCCTGGAAGATCATTCATTCATTAATTTTCAACCGCTTTTTCCTCACGAGGGTCGCGGGGGTGCTGGAGCCTATCCCAGCTGTCTTTGGGCAATAGGCGGGATACACCCTGGACTAGTGGCCAGCCAATCACAGGGCATATATAGACAAACAACCATTCACACTCACATTCATACCTATGGACAATTTGGAGTCGCTAATTAACCTAACATGTTTTTGGAATGTGGGAGAACATGCAAAACCTCACACAGAGGGTGGAATTGAACTCGGGTCTCCTAGCTGAGAGGCCTGCACGCTAACCACTCAACCACCGTGCAGCTTGATCAGATATTTACAAAAAATATATATATGTCCCATATTTTATAATGCAAATGTTGACTGGTATATATACTAAATGTGCAATTTCCCTTTGACTGTCACCTTGTAAAAACCGTGTATACCCAACGTATGTCCAGGTTTGTCCTACGTCTGACTTGAACAGGTTGTTTTTTCTTTTTCGTTGAAGGGGCCTTCAGCTTAGCTTCAAGCACACGGCCCCATAATTGTTCTTGCTTCGTATCTGTCATGACACGTCTATAGGGCTGCGGCCACCGTCACAAACTAAAGCCTGCAGCCTTAATGGGGTCACTCTATTTTTTTTTTCTTCAGTATCTCACACAACCAGCCTTTGTTCCTCATGGCGCAATCTGGAGATGCCATTAGTGGGGAAAGAGACAGTGATGTTTAGTGACAGCCAACAACTCTTCTGGTAAAGAAAGTGCCCTGGAGTCATCGGAGTGTCACACACACACAAACACACACACACACATGGAATACACATGGTTGAGGCTGCGAGTCCACCTTTGTTCGTGGACAAGAAATGATGAGGGGGATCAGGTGGGCAGCGTCCACAGACGGGCCGAGCTGCGCCACCGCACAACGCCGGCACAGCCTTGTCAAACATGCCGCGGGACAATACACGGGGCAAAATTAGCCGAGAAGCCTGCCTCTCACTTTTGCTGCAAGAGGCAGTTTCGGTTTTTGCGTTGAGCTCGTGTCTACTGTTGTGACATTTATGGCCCGAGCTTAAAAAAAAAAAAAAAATGCAGAAATTCTGCAGGCGGCTGTGAGGAATGATAACAGAGCAGCTACATAGCCTGTTTGGCGCTGATAACTCAGACTCAGCATAAATCAAACACCTTCTGGCCATTCAAATCATTTGTAGAGTTGAGCATCATATGTTGAGAGGGCGTAGAAGAAATCAGAGCAAGAATGTATCACCCCCCCTTCTTTTTTACCCCCCCGCCCTATATGAAATGCACAGACATGTCAAATTATATCTTCGCAGTGAAAGGCTTAAGCTGTGTAGCATTACTTTAAAAGAAGTTATTTTCGACGCCGCAAATTGAGCACTAACTTTCCTGACTTAGTGCATTCCCGAATGGTAAATATTGTGAATGCATTTTTATATCTGTTCCCATTAGATACAGAAATGAAGCAATGCAATTTAACGGCACATTGTCTCCTCTCTCTTTGGGCTATAAAACATGGCAAACAAGGAGTAAATCAACTTGTGGTTCATTTGCGGATAGATAAGGATGGAGCGTTGCAGACCGTACTATAGGCACTTAATGGCTTTGCTTGGCTGCCTTATGCTAGTGGGACTTCGGGGGCGCTGCTGTTTGCTTTAGGACCATCAGGGTGTGGAGGCTGCATGCATTAGCGCTGGCTTAACACAAAATGGCAGCCGTTTAGAGGGAATGTACACAGATAATGCTGCAGCTTCATGTTGGGGGAAAGAGAGAGGAGAAAAAAAAAAAAAAAAAAAAAGCACGACACACACCATTAAGTCGAGTTTGTAATATACTGAGAAAAATCAGCATTCCGACCGCCTTCCATGAGTAAGGAGGACTGAGCAAATCAACTGATGAATATAATGCAATCTGAAAGGTAAGACAAGCCGGATAAAAAAAAAAAAAAAAAAGGCTGAAGGCTGCCGAGCTGAAAGCACCTTTTGTAGATATTAGAAACATTGTCCAAGTTAAGGGAGTCTTTTACATCTGAATTTTATCTTCAGCCTTTGAACACGAGTGGGACAAATCCTTTCTTACAAATCTTGGACAGGGACCGGGAGACTTCCACAGCCAAGTGCAAAGAGATAAAAGATGCCAATGATCTTAAAACTCCTGTTTCAAAAGCCATGGATTTTTTTTTTTTTTCCAGCGCAGGAAATGTAATGAAGATACGTTGGAGAAAAGCACTTTGACAATGACATTTACAACAGCAATCAGACTTAGCCAGACAAGAGACGGTTTAAGCGTAGCTTTCGTGAAAATGTCAACGCAAAGACAAAAGCAGCATATGTGGCAGAGCAAGAAATTAGCTTTGTGATGATTCATCTTGAAAGCAATCTGTCTGACTGTTGAGCCAAGAAGTTATCAAAAAATAAATACATGTTTTAAATAGCAGCAGAGTGTCCGGTCTTATGCGTGTTGATTTCACAAGGTCTCTAAAATAGAACTAATTTAACATCATTCAACATCACTGTGAGTATTTTGGAGAAGAAACATTAATTGATATTATTATTTTTTTTTGTGTGCGTGTGTGTGTTGGGGCGGGGGGCGCTGGGGAGGGGGGCGTTGGGGGCGTAGACGGTTTATTTTTTTATTTATTGGCCACATTCTAAAAATATAATATAAAAAAGAAAAGTACGAAAATAAAAAAAAAACAGTAATTCTACAAAAATAGCCAAAATATTAATAAAAAGTGTATTGTGGCAAGAAAAATACAATTTTATGAGAATAATATAATATGACAAAAAAATAATGCATTAATTTTTGGGCATAATATGAGAAACAAAAATCAGTCACTCGTGAATTTTCTATGCCGCTTGTCCTACTGGAGCCTATCCCAGCTGTCTTCGAGCGAGAGGCGGGGTACACCCTGGACTAGTCGCCAGCCAATCACAGGGCGCATATAGACAAACAACCATTCACACTCACATTCATACCTATGGACAATTTGGAGTCGCTAATTAACCTAGCATGTTTTTGGAATGTGGGAGGAAATGGGAGTACCCGGAGAAAACCCACGCATGCACGGGGAGAACATGCAAACTCCACACAGAGATGGCAGAGGGTGGGATTGAACCCTGGTCTCCTAGCTGTGAGGTCTAACCACTCATCCGCCGTGCAGCCCTAGGTCATAATGTGAGAAACAAAAATCATTCACTCGTGAATTTTCTATGCCGCTTGTCCTACACTAGGGATGTGGGGGGGTGCTGGAGCCTATCCCAGCTGTCTTCGGGCGAGAGGTGGCCAGCCAATCACAGGGCACATATAGACAAACAACCATTCACACTCACATTCATACCTATGGACAATTTGGAGTCGCTAATTAACCTAGCATGTTTTTGGAATGCGGGAGGAAACCGTAACGCACACAAGACAAAAGAATGTTATTTTTGGAAACTTGGGTTGGGGGGGGGGTTAAATACTATGGGAATAAAGTCATATTATAAGACAAAAATTGACATAAAAAGTTGACATAATTTGTATGTAATAATTTGTAATATTGAGTGAAAAAGTTTTGGTTGTGGAAAATGTTCTAATGGGAATAAAGTCATAATATTCAGAGAAGACAATTTTAAATATTTTTTATGCTAATAATATGGTTTTTCACCTATGTGTATCAGAAGGCTGATATGCAGTTTTTTTCTTGAAAAATGTACAACGTCTCAGCATATCAAAAGTGGCCTTGCATTCTTTCATTCTTCGCTATGTGGCCCTCATCGGAAGAGGTTTGTACACCCCTCGTCTAGACAAACAGACCATCAGTTAAAGACAGGCAAACATAACGAGAAAAGAAATAGGCAATATATTAGCAGGTATCAGCGGCAATTTAGTGCCGTCTGAGGCGTTGGGGTTGTCTTTATGAGACATCAGGTTGATAAAATTACTGTTTAGTGTAGATGTTTATCTGTGTTTTATGTAGGGATGCACATATACTCAAAGCACTGAAATGTTAAAAAGGACAACAGAAAGCAGCAGTTACAAATATGCTCAGTCTGATCCCTTGTTGTCCAAAAAATGGACAGACTACAGACACAAATGCCGAAACGTAAAAAGTCATATGTAGAGAAACAACAACACACTTCATAACTTAATGAAGTTGTTCATCCACTTTGCACAATTAGAAGAAACTTAAGCAAATTACTGTAAAATTGGTAAAAACCCGGCTCCCAACTAAAAGTGAATACAAAGATAGGCGAGTCTATAACCTGACAAAAAATTACATTTTATCCTTATTTATTATCTCCCAACATTTGATGATACACAACATGACAATGTTTTTGACGACTGAGGGCATAGTCGACCTTTGAAAAGCAAATTACTGTAAAATTGGTAAAACCCGGCTCCCAACTAAAAGTGAATACAAAGATAGGCGAGTCTATAACCTTACAAAAAAAATACATTTTATCCTTATTTATTATCTCCCAACATTTGATGATACACAACATGCCAATGTTTTTGACGACTGAGGGCATAGTCGACCTTTGAAAAGCAAATTACTGTAAAATTGGTAAAACTCAGCTCCCAACTAAAAGTGAATACAAAGTTAGGCGAGTCTATAACCTGACAAAAAAAATAAACATACATTTTATCCTTATTTATTATCTCCCAACATTTGATGATACACAACATGACAATG
Source organism: Doryrhamphus excisus (assembly GCF_030265055.1). Lineage (NCBI taxonomy): Eukaryota > Metazoa > Chordata > Actinopteri > Syngnathiformes > Syngnathidae > Doryrhamphus > Doryrhamphus excisus. The sequence goes on along the minus strand of NC_080488.1, from coordinate 9,053,187 downwards.
TTTTTGACGACTGAGGGCATAGTCGACCTTGGCAAAGAAAATTACTGTAAAATTGGTAAAAACCCGGCACCCAACTAAAAGTGAATACAAAGATAGGCGAGTCTATAACCTGACAAAAAAACATACATTTTATCCTTATTATCTCCCAACATTTGATGATACACAACATGACAATGTTTTTGACGACTGAGGGCATAGTCGACCTTTGAAAAGCAAATTACTGTAAAATGGGTAAAACCCGGCTCCCGACTAAAAGTGAATACAAAGATAGGCGAGTCTATAACCTGACAAAAAAAAATAAACATAAATTTTATCCTTATTTATTATCTCCCAACATTTGATGATACACAACATGACAATGTTTTTGATGACTGAGGGCATAATCAACCTTTGAAAAGCAAATTACTGTAAAATTGGTAAAACCCGGCACCCAACTAAAAGTGAATACAAAGATAGGCGAGTCTATAACCTGACAAAAAAAAATAAACATAAATTTTATCCTTATTTATTATCTCCCAACATTTGATGATACACAACATGACAATGTTTTTGACGACTGAGGGCATAGTCGACCTTGGCAAAGAAAATTACTGTAAAATTGGTAAAAACCCGGCTCCCAACTAAAAGTGAATACAAAGATAGGCGAGTCTATAACCTGACAAAAAAAACATAAATTTTATCCTTATTTATTATCTCCCAACATTTGATAATACACAACATGACAATGTTTTTGACGACTGAGGGCATAGTCGACCTTTGAAAAGCAAATTACTGTAAAATTGGTAAAACCCGGCTCCCAACTAAAAGTTAATACAAAGATAGGCGAGTCTATAACCTGACAAAAAAAATAAACATACATTTTATCCTTATTTATTATCTCCCAACATTTGATGATACACAACATGACAATGTTTTTGACGACTGAGGGCATAGTCGACCTTTGAAAAGCAAATTACTGTAAAATTGGTAAAATTCGGCTCCCAACTAAAAGTGAATACAAAGATAGGCGAGTCTATAAACTGACAAAAAAATACATTTTATCCTTATTTATTATCTCCCAACATTTGATGATACACAACATGACAATGTTTTTGACGACTGAGGGCATAGTCGACCTTTCAAAACCAAATATGTCAATCACATCATTTTTACAAGCGGAGGGCAAATCTGATGTGGTGATAAAATGTAAACTACTGACTACTGCATCCACAAAACTCTTCTTTTTTTGACACACGGGAAAATCCACAATAAAAAAAGACTACTTAAGCTGTTGCCTCCTAACTCCTTTGGCTGTACACACGATTCAATAGGCTGTTGTGTATTCATGAACAATCAACCTTTGGCGACATTTACGGCCACAGTCTTGGGATCAATTTGAGATCCCTACACACCACCGGACTTGTCTTCGAAAAGGGCAGATGCCATAAAAAAAAAAAAAAATAGAAACATGAATTGTCTGATAGGGTAGCCAAGAGCAGTCTGCAAACTCAACCAGATAAAAAAATGAAAAAAAAAACTGGGATTGATACAAGAAAAATATCCACAACCAAGATCTTCAATTTGGAGTGGGGAGAATTTGGGCGATATCAGGATCATGAACGATATAGAGAAAATTTGTCTCAGAAAAATGTATATTCCAAGATATTCTATTCAAACAATGAATAAAACACAACAAAACAACTAAAATAGAGAAAATTAGCATGGCTGAAGAAACTGGTGAGTTGAAGGAGTCTCTTCAGGAATGGGAATGAGACTAACAACTGACAGTGGATCTAATTTTGTGAAAGCAGCTACCCTGAACAACTGGAATAGATTGGCACGGGGAGAGGCGGGGTACACCCTGGACCGGTCGCCAGCCAATCACAGCGCACATATAGACAAACAACCATTCACACTCACATTCATACCTATGGACAATTTGGAGTCGCTAATTAACCTAGCATGTTTTTGGAATGTGGGAGGAAACCGGAGTACCCGGAAAAAACCCACGCATGCACGGGGAGAACATGCAAACTCCACACAGAGATGGCTCAGGGTGGAATCGAACTCCGGTATCCTCGCTGTGTGGCCTGAGCGCTAACCCCGCGTCCTGTATTTAATCATTCATTCATTCATTCATTCATTTTCTACCACTTTTTCCTCATGAGGGTTGCGGGGGTGCTGGAGCCTATCCCAGCTGTGTTCGGGCGAGAGGCGGGGTACAGCCAATCACAGGGCACATATAGACAAACAACCATTCACACTCACATTCATACCTATGGACAATTTGGAGTCGCTAATTAACCTAGCATGTTTTTGGAATGTGGGAGGAAACCGGAGAAAACCCACACATGCACGGGCAGAACATGCAAACTCCACACAGAGATGGCTCAGCGTGGAATCGAACTCCGGTCTCCTTGCTGTGTGGCCTGCGCGCTAACCACTCAACCTAAATTTTATCATATCATCCCAAAAATTTACCAACCCTATAAATCCATTGATTAATTTCTCATGTCCATTTAACCTATATGTATATACACACAGTTTATTGTATTATTTTTCATAGACATGAGTTGAGTTTACTCTAAGATGCGGCGAGCACCGTTAAAAGTAGAAAAGCTCTATATAAATGCAAACCATTTAACATTCATTTGCAAAAACTGAAGTGAGAAAAATCCTGACAACGAGCGATGGGACGCTCGGAACGGAACGGAACGAAGAGCCACAATGTGTTGGAGCCATGCAGCAATGAAGAATGAATGAAGTCATTAGAGGAGCCGTTAACAATATCATATGACCTGAGCTCAGTCCGAGGCTGATGTACATTAAATGACTGCTTGAAATTGGACACCAACTCACATTCATTAAATGACTGCCACACTGCACAAACAGATCCTCACATTCGTATGGATAGTGTCAGCGGGTGTTTGCCATCATCGTGAGATACAGGAATTGAACGAAAAAAAAAACGGAAAGAGCACCTGGACAGGTTTAGCTAAAGTATTTGAAATAAGAAAAAAATAAGAAAAACTGCTGTCCATCTGTAAAAGAACTCTCAAGACAGTAACATGACTCGAGTGAATTCTCCAATTAGGACAAAATATCAATAATGACTCTAATGTTGGTGACCTAATGCTGTCTTTTTGACAGAAGAGGCATGGGCACCAACAAAAGCAGCTGTTCTCCACGGAAAGAGGTACTTCAATAAAAAAATTATTTTCAAAAAGGAAGTATAAATCGGCAATAAAAACATCTGTTCTTCCGCAACTATTTCTTACTTATTGTGTGGAAATATCGGGTAATAACTATAAAAGCAATTTTCACTCGATAAATGTACTGCAAAAAAGGCCAGTAAGGATAATTCATAATGCCGCCTACAGAGAACATACTAACTCCTTATTTCGAAAATCGCAAATACTTCAACTTGCTAATATAGTTAATTTTCAAACAGCTAAAATAATACATAAGGCTAAAAATAACCAATTACCTCAAAATGTCATCCAATACTTCTCTACAAGAGAGGAGAAATATGATCTCAGGGAAGAACTACATTTTTTTAACACTTATATGCTAGGACTACGTTAAAAAGCCATAGCATTTCAGTATGTGGAATCAAACTATGGAATGGATTGAGTAAGGAAATCAAACAATGCACAACGATGAGCCAATTCAAGAAACAATACAAGCAGTTTATGTTTGCTAAATACAAGGATGAAGAGTCTTGAACCAGTCATGATGTGCTATATATATCACTATATTGACAGTTACTATGGTAACCATTATGTCATTGTATGGTCATATCACCTCGTACTTCGGTACGAGGTACATTATTAAAAAAACAAAAAAAAAACCTTAAACTGTATTATGGAAAGCAGGAAGTGAACAAATGTAACAGTTACTGATTGTAAAAAGTACCAGATGGAGGGGTAGGATTTAATAAGCTTTGCTTCTTCCTACTCCTTTTGGACATGTGGAACTGTGAACTGATTATGTGATGCATTCAATTGTAAGCATTTGATATCAATTGATGTCAGGTTTATAACAGAAAGGATAATGCATCTTGACTGACCCACTCTTGACTGACTGTGCTGTTACTTACGTGGGTATTGAAGGCAAAGTGCGTAGGTTCCGGTTCTCTGTACAGTATGGAATGTATAGTAAAACTACGTGCTGGCTACGGGCAAATATAGGACAAATCGAAAGAAACATGCACGTGTTGCCCTGGTGTCATGGAAAGCCATTTTTGTCTAAGAAAAACATCACAGACAGACTGGTATTAGCAAAAGGTACGGGTATTGGGTTCCTGAACACCAGGGTAAAGTCGTTTTTCCTGATGAATCCCTTTTCCAATTGCTCAGGGCATCCGGAAAAAACTTACCCCGAGTAGAAAAAGTGACTCCTACCATGAGTCCTATGTCATACCAACAGTAAAGCATCCTGAAATCATTCTTGTTTCTCTGTTAACAGAGTGGGCTCGGTCACAAAGTGGCCTAAGAACACAACCATACATAAAGAATGCCACCATAACATCCTACGAGAGCAACTTCGCCCAAGCATCCAAGAACAGTTTAGTGACAACCAATGTTTTTTTCCAGCACGATGGACCTTGCCATAAGGCAAAAGTGATCAATGCCAACAAAATCATTGACATTTTGGGTCCATGGTGTGATGGAAATCTTATATTTTACCATTAGCCCAATTGATTTGAACAAATACTGTACAATATTTCTGCTACCATACATTAATAACGGACTGATTTGCTAGGAGAACATATAATGCTTTTTTGTGACTGTTGGGTTGTGGCTTAAATCCTGATTAGAACAAATATGACAAAAGACAGATCTGTCATTTGCACAGTTTACCGATGGCCAGTGAACTCCTCAGAGGACTTGTGGTCAGTCCTCAAGAGGAGAGTGGGCAAACAAACCTTTGCAAATTCTGGCAAATTCTAAGCATTGATAATTCGAGAATGGGCGGCCGTCAGTCAGTAAATTGACAGCATGGTGAAATGAAAAAGAAGCAATGCAAATATTAACTCTTTACATCAACTTAATGGAATTGCCCATAAAAGCAAAGGACACGTATGAAATGCTTAGTAGTAACATTTGACAAAAATATCTGGAAACACAGCATACTTTGTGAAAAACAATACTTGTATCGCAACTTTTGACCATAACTGTAGGCATACCAAAGATGCCAATGTTTTTGGCCATGCTTTTTATCAGCCCAATTTATATTATATATATATATACATACATACAGGTACAGTATGTTTGGCGAGCCTCACCAGTCAGGTCTAATTGGATCGCTGGCTATCATTCATCAAATCACAGGAGGAGCAATCACACATTATTGAAGTAACTTGTATATATTAAGCGCATTCATGTACCGTCAAAGTGTTTTTGACTTGATGGATTACTTTCTATTAATTTCAAAATATGCACAAAGAACATTGATGTTTCTTTAAAGCAGAGTAAGACAAAGAGGAGCGTAATAGTAACACTAATAATGATAATAAAGACAAGCAGGTTGATTTCTTCAAAGCATAAAAGCACATGGCCTTGAACACGGTGCGCTAGTGTGTGTACTAGCGGGGGGGAAAAAAAAATCCTCCCAGACAGTCACGGTCTGAATTCTTAAGCAAGAAAAATCATCATTCACATTATTTTTGCAGCCTCAATTGTTGTATCTATACCAGGGGTGGGCAAACTACGGCCCGGGGGCCACATCCGGCCCGCCAAGTGTTTGAATACGGCCCGTCCGTTCTTTCCAAAGTATTTCATTTAAACTCAACATACGAACTGGCATCATGGCTTGAGCCAACCTTTTGATGGTTTTATCAATTTTGTTATTTGATGTGGTCTGTTGTTTACAAAGTGCTCCTGAAAAAAGGGACACAAGCATAATGATGATAATAATAATAATAATAATAATAAATTTTAAAATATTTAAAAATATTTAAATAAAAATATTTAAATAAAAATATTTAAATATAAAATATTTAAATATAAAATATTTAAATAAAAATATTTAAATATAAAATATTTAAATAAAAATATTTAAATATAAATATAAAATAATAAATAATAATAGCAGATTGCATGACACTTTTACAGATACAATAATACCAGGTGGACTGTTACGTGTAAAATATATAGTCTGCCCCCCCCGCCCCCCCGTTTTGTTAAATCAATGCGGCCCGCGTGTCAAAAAGTTTGCCCACCCCTGATCTATACTGTATTATTCCCATAAATGTCCCTAAAACCAGCTCTTCCTGACCTTGCGTAACAAAACATGCTATAAGGGCTCGAACGTGCTCTTAGAGTCAGCGCTCTGTTGACTCCGCTGAATTGCTTGCCTCGGGCATCAGTGCCTGGACACATACACATAATTAGAAAAGGTCACTGTGCCTCCTGTCTTGTCAACAAAATCACTTCAAGATGACAAATTCTGGCTCAGGCGGAGCCGGATCTCCCTCAGATACCCTTGCCAATCAAGGCCCAGCAGGGTAGGGCTGTCTGGGTAGCCTTAGGTGATTTCTAATTATGTCTTTTACATGCAATGCTAAACAAAAGGATGCATACCAATGAGCCCATACATTTGGAAGGAGGTGTGCATATCTTCAAGGTTGAAGTAGCGCAATAACGTCTAATTTTCTTAAGGCATTGAGCTGCCTTGTTAATACTGCGCGCATCTGCCTACCACTTCTCCTCTCTGGAGAGTGTGAACATGTACGGAATAGATAGATATACAGTGAGTAGTTCAACAAAACCATCCTCTATCAATTATAAATAAACACAATTGTATCACATGGATAACTGTCAATTAGAATCAAGTGACCTTGAGAACATTTCAGACTTGTTTACTCGCTACCAAGCGCGGCCTTTTTCCCCGAGTCCGCCGGATGATGAAGTGGAAGAGGCTTTCGCATCGCTCCCTGGTGGCCTCACTACGGAACTATTAATCTATGGCTCTCCATATTGCATTCAGATCCGCTTTCCTCCCCGTTCACCACGTGGCCTGAAGTAAAGGCCAGAAGAGCACTCGGAAGAGCGGACATGTTGCTATGATGAGCTGCAACAGAGGCACCCCTGGGTTTCTAAGCACTTCTCCAGACAGTGACTGATGGCCAATTAACCATTTGGAGAAGACTATTGATCACTTGGAGAGCAAGAACATCAGGAACATCTAACAGACCACTACTGTCACTGTACAAGCCAAGCATCTACACACACACATTGTGTGTAGTACAAAATGGGCGAGCTAGTCACGAATCTCACACATAAGCTACAAAACCACAAAGTTAAGACTATGGGTTCTGGAAGTTGCCTCTGGCAGAAAACATAAGAGTTCAACCAAAACCACACAAGATATTTCCAGTGGTAGAAAACACCTCAGCTACAAGAAAATGGAACCGTGTTGTGTTTTTATTTAATAGCGGAATGGAAAGTCTGATTGAATGCTTCTGAAATAATCTCGTATTGATCGACTTGATCTGTAAGAAAGCAGAGTGCTATCGAAGTCATCACAGACGGGGTTCCACAGGGATGAGAAATTGGCATTGGGAAGACTGTAACATGTGTCCCGCCTCTCGCCCGAAGAGAACTGGGATAGGCTCCAGCATGCTCATGACCCTCGTGAGGAAAAGTGGTACAAAATGAATGAATGAATACTGTAACATTACATGACTTTCATCTTCTCATACATATCTTCTCATTATCATCAGGGATGATGCTCCTCTGGTGGTGCATCTCATCTAGTTTTTTCACTTTTCCGAAGCAAAACCACAACATGAATTTTCCCCTGCAGTAGAACAAGGTCCAGCCCCTCTCGAGGAGTTTGGTTCCGGAACCCAAACTGTGGGTCGAGGTGAGTCCGACTATGTCTAGTCGGAATATCTCAACATCTCGCACAAGTTCAGGTTCCTCCCCCACCAGCGAAGTGACATTCCATGTCCCAAGAACCAGATTTGGCCGCCCAAGACCAGGTCGCCTTGGCCGCCACCCAACACACAATGCACCGAACCATTATGCTTGCCCCCGTAGGTGGTGGGTCTACGAGGGGGAGATCCCGTGTGGCTTCTTCTTTACCCCCAGTTATCACATTTACCCACTCATGACGCAGCATCAGGGGCAACTGGTGGTTCAGTATCTTGCCCAAGGACACTCCGACATGATCAAGAGAGGACGGAGGATCGAACCGGGAACTTTCCACTCTACCAACTGAGCCCTGCTGCATTTTACTCAACCGATATCAATGCACACATAACCCTTTAAATGTCTTTTTTGACATTACAATGCATAATGAGTTCCTGACATGCTGCCCCACTAAACCCGATTTAATTAGTTTACACTACAACACTGGAAATGTGTGAAAAGAGCATGAAAATGAAGAGGATCAGTAATGTCATGAATCTGGAGTTAGATTAAATAGCTGGCTAATTTGGCTTTAGTTTTAAGAGGGTCAGAAACCATTCACGTTACTACTACGAGCACCCTTTGAGGTATGTGGTAATCTGGTCCCGCATCAGAGGTTGAGAGGTCAATGTTATGCTAGCCAGATAGAAAAACACACACACACTCCGATAATGATGTACCGCATTTCAGGAGGGGAACGGCCAAACTTCATTCCCTAAGCGATTCTCACATGGACCTGAATCACAGAAATGGGGGTAATTGAAACAAAAGGGCAGAGTTTGACAGAGACGTAGTGCCTTTGCGAGGCCTCTGCATAGACTGCAGAAAATAACACCTCCCCCCTTCTTGCGAGGTTCATCCTCCAAGTGTCCTCAGTTATGTCCGTGTCCTTTTTAAAACTCCTCAAATATTGCAATTTGCACATGATAAGCAAAGGGACATACCTCGGTGAACGATAAGGTGTATTATCGGGTATTTGTCACCAAATGGAGCGCTTTTCTCGATTGTTTCAAGCTGACCTGCGATGACATGCACGGTTTACCCCTTATGCATTGGTGCTGGACTACCATGTCGGCCTCCATTAATCACACAAAAACGCTGCACACCCGAGATGACTTTTTTTTTTTTTTGCATGAGTCAAACAAACGTTTATATCAGGGTGCTGTCTTCAAATAAAACGGAGTCGTATGAATAAATGATAAGGAGTCGATCTTCTCAGGCGGCTCCTTGGAGCGATCACTACTTTCCTTTACTAGAACACCGACACAGCACGGTGGTCAAGTGGTTAGCGTGCAGACCTCACAGCTAGGAGGACCAGGGTTCGATTCCACCCTCTGTGTGGAGTTTGCATGTTCTCCCCGTGCATGCGTGGGTTTTCTCCGGGTACTCCGGTTTCCTCCCACATTCCAAAAACATGCTAGGTTAATTGGTAACATTCCATTGTTACCTGTATCGGCTGATATCGGTAAGCTAATATCGGACATCCGTAATTGTTTCCCAAACAAACTTCCAACAAGACACATCGGAGTTGTCACAAAAGTCCAAAAGTTTTGATGCTGTATGACAATAAAATAAATGTGCGCATCTGTGGCCCTTAGCTGCTAGCGCTAGCCGCAGGTTGACTACATATCAAGTCGTTACAAGTGTTTTCAGTAGCATTGTTCATTTTAATTTATTTCAATTTAGTGGTTAGCGCGCAGACCTCAGGAGACCAGGGTTCAATTCCACCCTCGGCCATCTCTGTGTGGAGTTTGCATGTTCTCCCCGTGCATGCGTGGGTTTTCTCCGGGTACTCCGGTTTCCTCCCACATTCCAAAAACATGCTAGGTTAATTGGTAACATTCCATTGTTACACATATCGGTACCTGTATCGGCTGATATCGGTAAGCTAATATCGGACATCCGTAATTGTTTCCCAAACAAACTTCCAACAAGACACATCGGAGTTGTCACAAAAGTCCAAAAGTTTTGATGCTGCATGACAATAAAATAAATGTGCGCATCTGTGGCCCTTACCTGCTAGCGCTAGCCGCAGGTTGACTACATATCAAGTCGTTACAAGTGTTTTCAGTAGCATTGTTCATTTTAATTTATTTCAATTTAGTGCCATGCTGGGCGGCACGACGGTCTAGTGATAGGAGACCAGGGTTCAATTCCACCCTCGGCCATCTCTGTGTGGAGTTTGCATGTTCTCCCCGTGCAGGTTTTCTCCGGGTACTCCGGTTTCCTCCCACATTCCAAAAACATGCTAGGTTAATTAGCGACTCCAAATTGTCCATAGGTATGAATGTGAGTGTGAATGGTTGTTTGTCTATATGTGCCCTGTGATTGGCTGGCCACCAATCCAGGGTGTACCCCGCCTCTCGCCCGAAGACAGCTGGGATAGGCTCCAGCACCCCCGTGACCCTCGTGAGGAAAAAGCGGTAGAAAATGAATGAATGAATGAATTAGACACATTCTAATTACATTCCAAAGAGTATTAAAAATCATAAATGTGTGCTTTTCCAAATTTTACATGACAGTCTGAAAGTGAAATTTCCGACCTCTAAAAAAAAAAACTGTATTTGTACATACTAACATAGTCAATTCTGGCATTTGAGAAGATAAATAATCCCTGCCCCAGTGCGCCCGGCTTCTGAATGCATGTATCATTTGGATTCATTTCCAATGACTAGAGGCCAAACAAAAATAATTTACTAGTGAATTATCACTTCCTTGTAAGAGACTACCCCCACACATACAGTACAGTACATTCCCATCATTTACCATGCATTAGGCATGGGAAGGAAACCAAGTCCCTTTTAAAATTCCAATGACCAGAAGGCAATTTCCCCCAATAAATTATGTTAATTTCAGCTTTGCTTCTCCTTATCGCATTCTTTAGTGAGTCAATGAGGAGACAAACTGGCAGCAAGAAAGACAACACTGGGATGAATCACAGTACAACAATGAGATGCGTTTGGCAAATGAAATCCTTGCATTAGGAGGCAATGGCCGCAAACAACTTTGCGGATTATGCAATATATTTCTGCCTGGTATCGCTGAATGGCCATGTGCTTGCATCATCACAAAATGCACACCCTGCGGATATTGCTTGTACAAGTAGGATGATGGTGGTGGCTGTGTCCAATTCCCATGCTCCCGCCCTGAACCCGACAACAATTGCTTGGCAACGCTCTTAAGGGAATGGGAGCAAAAAACAAAGTGAAATCCAGGATTTATTTTTTTTTTCCTCTACTGAATGTAATCAAGAAGTAATGACAGGCATTACACAACAGGTGAGAAGCAACGGGATCTTAAATAATTTCACGGAAAACACAAACTACCTCCCGTGCATGTATTCAAATCCTTGCGGAAACACCACCCGATACACATTTTGCATATTGAAAGCATCAAATGTTGTGCACACGCATGCAAAGCAGTACAGTACTTTGTTCCTGAGGCTCAAAGTGTACCCACTCGCAACACACAGCAAAAGCAAAAGTGCTTTGCTGGCTAAAATGTAGACTGACAAGCGTACCTTTATTAGTGACTGAGTTATTTTTCTCAGCAGAAAAAAAAAAAAAAAAAAAGACGGCCTTTGATACAAGCAAACGCCGAGTCAGCAGCCTTGTCTCTCTAAGGATCGTTTGACTGATCTTAGTGGAGAGTGTCCCTCGTCCTGATGTAGGAAGAATTGGCTACTGCATTACCTGCGATCCATTTCTGGCTCTTTCCCCGTCCTATAAAGGAAGCCTGATGGGAGTAAGCATGCTTACATTGACCTGATATGTGACGAAGATTGACAGACTGAAGCGAAAGCGTGTGTGTGTGTGCTTAGAAATCTGATCCAAGAGACAAAGAGGATAAAACTGATCTAACGTGCCCCTGTTCTCCCCTACATTAAACACATGGGAGCGTATCCCGGGATGCGAGAGGGAGTGAAGGAAAACACCCTGAATGCATTGCTAGTCGATCACACAGCGAACAAAGAGTATGAAACTCAAACAGTATAACTCCTGCGGGAATTTTCACACTCAACCCGACTTTGGGTCACGGCAAAAGTGACCCACAGTGGGTAAAACAACATGAAAATGACACAAACCTACAAATCGATAACCGGGACTATAGCATCAAATGCACCCAAATTGAAGCACCGCGACTTAAATTAGTCGATGTAGTCCCTGGGGCTTGACTGTTTATTTAGTTGTAATATATTCATAATTAAAACGCTAATTGATGCAAGAGAAAAACCCGCTTAATTCATCATCATCATCATCATCATCATCATCCCTGTGCCCTGAAGCAAGACAATTACACAACTTTAACATCTTTGTCTTCCGTCTAAAGCAAGGTTAACAAGTTTGAAATGCAAATAGTGAGTGAAATCTGCTTGTTATTGAGAAAAATTGTAAAAAAAAAAACATGACATTAATATTAGAGTTACTGTAATTGATTATGCTAAATGTCACTGTGAAGAAATGTTTCTTTTAACCAAAAAAAAAGACAAGAATTGAATTAGAATTTGCATTTCTGTAAATAAAATGTGATGATTTTGTACATTAAAGCACATTTACATGCAAGTGAGAGTATCCGACCAGGAGTTAAGATCATAAAATGTAATTCATCAAAGCAAGGAGATTGTCTCCCAACTCGGTATAAAGATGTCAGCATCCTGCAAATGCAGCAGGATGGGAGTTTTTTTTTTTTTTTTTTTTTTTTTTTTTGGATAGGGAGGAGAGAGATGCATGCTTCTGAATACTCCAGCCAGGAAAAGGAAACAGCCTGTGAATGTACATGTCGCACCATATTAGCCATCTGGTGCTGTATATTTACTGGCGTCAAGGTTGTTTATGTGACAGTTAAAGGAGCTCAGTGTCACTGTGCGTTGCTATTCATTATACAAGACCCATCTGGTCAAGCATCAATTGTGCAGGTTACTCATATTTCCAGCCATGAACGTTCACATAGAACTTCACGCATAGTGTAAAAAAAAAAAAAGAACAATGCTGTGTGATTGTGAGAAATCCGCACATTAGAATACACATGTGAACGCATCACGTTTTAATCTTGCAGAGCACATTAGAGGTAACCTTGAGGCCAATTTGGTGGCGTTTAATGCTAACAGAAGACACTTCCGTGTAGGTTGTGAAACAAACACACATGTTGGCATCGCTAGAAACGTAGTAAATAAAGATAGAGTTACTTACCGGTGCAGGTGACACCGGCGAAGCTGAGCCAGAGTACAAGAAGCGTCTCGCCGAGTGGACAGCGGACAAAGGGACCCAGAAGTATGCGCATATTCGTCTTTTTTTTTTTTTTTAAATCAACTTTGACAAGACGAAAAGCGATGATAAAACGGTGAGCTGTTAAGTTCCGGAGTGTGTAACCAGAAGCTACTTTTAAGACGACGTCAAAGTGTGTTCATCAGCACATGTCCTCATCCTGGCGCGTCCTGGTTGCTCACAACAACGAATCACAGGTGTGGTTATAGCCAATGATGCCTTCCCGCACCCGCGGACATCTGCGTTGTGCTGTTCCCCCTCAAAACCGATACTGTCATTCCTCAGCAAAATAAAGAAAACCACCTCCAGCGCACCTCCAAGGGATTGCACTTTTCTCGCCGGGCGACAGAACACTGTGGCCAAGATGCAAAAAAAAAAAATGGAAATAACTGGCCTCAAAGAGACAACATCTGCTTGCACAGCAATGCTGGAGTGCTGAGAGTCAGGGAGAAGGTAAGACTTGTGAAGGCTGAGAGGAGAAGCAAAACCAGGAGCGGATTTCGGTGCAAGGTGGACGTGGAGTCTCCTGAACACGCCTATTCTCCGTGGTCAATCAAATGAAAGAAAGAAAAAAAAAACATTTGGTGGCATTCCACTCACCCACAGTCTGTCATCATCATTTCTATTTATTATTATTTGCATTTAATTACACATTATAATAAAATTTATTGATACTCATGATCATCATGCTCTACTCATTTGGGTATAAAGTATGCATAATTAAGAAGATTTATTACATAATTCTTCATAATTAGGCATTTTTAAAAGTGACTAAATGAACTGAAATACAAATATAAGGCCACTAGGTGTCAGTAATGTTACTGTAATGTTTGGTAAGCAGGTTTAAACTCGTCACTTCCTGTCCACCCGCCACTCAGGTCCCCTACCTCATTATTATGGTATTTTCTTTGTTCTTTAGAGCCCTATGAAATCCCTTTTATTATTTTTCTCAAATGCAGTTTTTTTATTACCCTAATTATGATTTTTCCATTTTTTAAATTATTTTTTTTTTACTTTTGACAGTCATTTCATCACCAAAGATGGTGCGTTTTTTGTGTCAGTGAATAAAATTGCTGCAGGAAATGTAAAAATCTTACCATTTATTGATGTAATACATCAATGGGTATTTTTGTTCAGTATTCCCGAAACAGATGTAACTATGCTAACTTTTCCAACTTAGATCATAACCATACTAAACATAAACATAACCATACATAACCAAAGAAGACGTAGTGGCAGATGCAATTGCAATAATGGAATGAGCCTTCCAGAATTAGAATAATTAATTCAATACAAATGTTACAAGAATAAAGTCAAAATATAAAAAGAAAAAACTTGTAATCTAACAAAAAAAATTAATTGTACAAGAATAATGTTATAATATTATGAAAAATTTTATAAGCATAAAGTTGAAATATTAAACAAAAAAAGAGTTGCGATATTATGAGAAACAAACAAAACAAAATAATACAATTAGTTTGCGGAAAAGTTATCCAAGCATAAAACCCTAATATATCTTGGGAATAAAATCATAATTACGAGTAAAAATATCTACAAGAAAATTTTTTTAATAGTTGTAAAAAAAAGCAGCAGAAATGGAAAAAAACAAAACAAAATAATACAATTAGTTTGCGGAAAAAATTATCCATAAAACCATAATATTATGCGAATAAAATCATAATTACCAGTAAAAATATCTACAAGAAAAAAAAATAAATAGTTGGAAAAAAAGCAGCAGAAATGGTAAAAAATTGCAGCTTTATGAGAATAAAATTGGAAATATAATGTCATTTTAGTAGCATAGAGTTGAAATAGAAATAGTATTAACAATATATAAACAAAAAAATAAAGTTGTAATTTTTGGACTATTAGGTTGGTGGAAAAGTAAAATATTATGGGAATAAAGTCAAAATTGAATGGGAATAAATTGTAATATTCTGAAAATAAAAATGTACTAAAACTAATAGTTTTTTTTATAATATATATCACTTCTTAGCATATCTACATGTGTTGCTTTACAAAATATCAAATTGGCCCTTGCATCCTTTCATTTTCCGCTACTATGTGGCCCCCACCTGGAATAAGTTAGGACACCCCAGCTGTACATCCCATGTTTCATTGAACACGGCTAGCCTACGAGGGGTTTCCTGCTGCACGCTGCTGTCGGACAAACACAGACATAGAAGCACGAGGATTAGCGTTCCTGTGAGAGCATACACCTGTCAGCAAACTCACACCCGACTCTGACTTATGTTCCAGATAGCGTTTCCTCATTTTCCGAAGGTGTCAGTCGAGTGATTATCGGACTGTTCAGCCGTACATTTCTACAACGCCGCCACAATCCTTTGCAGATTATTAATGTGCTTCGAAGGGGGGGGTTGTCTTTTTGTTTATCCCTTTTCTCCTCTGTCTGCATAATAGTCAGCAGAATAATAAGTAGAAGTGGAAGCACAGAATCGGACTAGTGTCTTACCAGCTAATTATGAGGCTCGTGTAGATGAATGATTCCTCAGCTTGGGCTCAGCTATTACACAAACTCATTAAGCCTTCTCTCCATCCAACATTCCTTGCAAAAGGTCAAAGTCACTGGCAGAATGACAGTATAAAGCATAAGCCCTTGGCAGTATAGCTTCCGATCACAACCTGAAGGGCGCTTGTGCATGTGTAGGGATATGATAGCAGAGGAAAAATAAGAGAATGACTCAGCCTCGGATGCTTATGAGGTTGCTCCTAATGGTTTGTCTCGTTGTGTTAATCCATTCTGTGTCCTATTAGTTGTTGCATGTGCGTCTTTCAGTCACATGCATTTTGGTTTTTCCACCGGGAAAGCACCCACGCTGCATTTATTTCTGAAACTAAATGGAATTGTGTCTTGTATACAGTGCAACCGTACAAAGTCAAACACAGATGCGAGGTGACCTCTGACCTAAATCGCTCACGAGGGTCGCGGGGGTGCTGGACTGGTGGCCAGCCAATCACAGGGCACATATAGACAAACAACCATTCACACTCACATTCATACCTATGGACAATTTGGAGTCGCTAATTAACCTAGCATGTTTTTTTTTGGAATGTGGGAGGAAACCGGAGTACCCGGAGAAAACCCACGCATGCACGGGGAGAACATGCAAACTCCACACAGAGATGGCCGAGGGTGGAATTGAACCCTGGTCTCCTGAGGTCTGCGCGCTAACCACTAGACCGCCGTGCCACCCAGCATGGCACTAAATTGAAATAAATTAAAATGAACAATGCTACTGAAAACACTTGTAATGACTTGATAGGTAGTCAACCTGCGGCTAGCGCTAGCAGCTAAGGGCCACAGATGCGTACATTTATTTTATTGTCATACAGCATCAAAAATTTTGGACTTTTGTGACAACTCCGATGTGTCTTGTTGGAAGTTTGTTTGGGAAACAATTACGGATGTCCGATATTAGCTTACCGATATCAGCCGATACAGATACCGATATGTGTAACAATGGAAATGTATATAGCATTTTTTTTAAATGTCAGTTTTCCTGACGCCGATATCACATTTTTATGCTGATATTGGTACCGATAATTATCGGACATCCCCAGAAAAAAATTAAAATGTCCGTCAGTCAAGCTAGCTAGCAACTAGTGCCCGTCAGTTGTGCACATTTATTGTATTGTCACACAGCATCAAAAATTTGGGACTTTTGTGACAACTCCGATGTGTCTTGTTGGAAGTTTGTTTGGGAAACAATTACGGATGTCCGATATTAGCTTACTGATATCAGCCGATACAGATACCGATATATGTAACAATGGAAATGTATATAGCATTTTTTAAATATCCGTTTTCCCGACGCCGATATCCCATTTTTATGCTGATATTGGTACCGATAATTATCGGACATCCCCAGAAAAAAATGTAAATGTCCGTCAGTCAACCTAGCTACAGTAAATCTCGGATATATCGGATTCAATTGTTCCCACTGGTTTTGTCCGATATAAGCGAAATCCGTTATATGCGTATACCGGAAAATGTCTGTTTTACGCATATATCGGATTTATATCCGGTATATGCGTAAATCGGATTTTATCCGTTATAAAAAGGCACTTCCTTGACTATGTTTCCAATGTACCTGGACGCGCAGGCAACGCTGCAAACGCTGCAAATGACATCGTATAGCGGCCTGTCACGATTCGGCGAATCGGAGCGCCACGATGCGGCCATCCGATATATGCGAGGGAAATTTAATGGAAATGCATTGGAACGGGACTGGAGATTTTGTCCGAAATAGGCGAAATCGGTTATAAAAAATACGATATATGCAATGAATTTTTATTGGAAATGCATTACAGAAAAATCGGTTCTTTTTTATCTGTCCGTTGTGAGCGAATTTCCGATATATCCGAGTCCGATATATCCGAGGTTTACTGTAGCAACTAATGCCCATCAGTTGTGCTTAATAAATACTTAAAACAGGCCTGTCATGTTAATCAATTAATTGCACAATAAATAAAAACGAACCTGATAGTTTTGTGGGACTTGATAAACTGACATATGCATGCATGTTCATTGTGTGTATTTGTCTCAACGCTTGGGCGTGTTGGTTCTATAGCCTAATGTCAGTCATTCGGCCTCAGTTTCTGAAACATTCGGATTAAGAGCATTTGGGTTTTTCATTCATTCATTCATTTTCTACCGCTTTTTCCTCACGAGGGGGGGTGGGGGGTGCTGGAGCCTATCCCAGCTGTCTTCGGGCGTCCTTCAGGCGGGGTACACCCTGGACTGGTCGCCAGCCAATCACAGGGCACATATAGACAAACAACCATTCACACTCACATTCATACCTATGGACAATTTGGAGTCGTGGGAGGAAACCGGAGTACCCGGAGAAAACCCACGCATGCACGGGGAGAACATGCAAACTCCACACAGAGATGCCCGAGGGTGGGATTGAACCCTGGTCTCCTAGCTGTGAGGTCTGTGCGCTAACCCCTAGACCACCGTGCCGCCCCATTTGGGTTTTTCATTGCATGTAAACATAGCCTATGTCTCCCAACTGGACTGGGGGTCTGCTGGGGAGGAACAGGACAAATTAGCCAAGGAAAATGAAGTATGCCCCCCCACCCCCCCGAACCTTACCTTGTATAAGCGGAATTAGACGGATTGATAGATTGTAAAACCTTTGAGTCGTTTTAATTTTGATCTTCCTGTCCCACAACATTGGGATTATACAATGCTTGACTTCTCATTTTTGTGTTGTGTTATCAAAGCTGTCGCCATCTTGGCTGAGATGGGTTCAACATCCTGGCCCCGTGCCTCCTCAATCAGGCGGCCATGAACAATCACAGCTCTTTGGGGAGTTGACACATTCAGTGGGCTCATCGATTCGAGGCGTTGTAATTAATTTTCTCAGCGTCACTGGCTGGAGTTACAGCAGCGCGTAAGTTGAAAAAGCACGCAACCAATCACAATATGCCGAGCTAAGAGCCACCTTTTCTCGCGTAATACAATGAATTATTTAGAGCTGCTGGTGATCCCGATGAGACTTTGCCACTAATAGATATTAAGAAAACATGAGCCTCATTTGTATGTTACTAATGTGTTTGTGTTCCTGGGCCTCTCCATAAACTAAACAATTACGCTCAAGAGACACAATTGATGCCGTCGATAAGCATCGATCCCGTGGAGGTGTCCGGTATGAAATTAATATTATTTATTGTTTGCAAAAATATATATGTCCCTTGAGGAGGATGCAGATCTGCGGACTCGGTGTATCAACTTCCACCGTGACCACAGCTTCACAGCCTATTGTTTTGTTTATATCAAATTAAACTGCAATGCTCCTCCGGAGAGATATAATTGACCACAGTCTCAGATTAAATGACTGTAAAGATCTTAATAAGCCATCAGTGGATTGCATATTACATTGCAAACCACTTATGACGATGCAGTCCAGTGAGAGTGAAATTGAGGTTCAGATTTGCATGCAACAGCATTTTGTTCATAATTACCATACAGAATGACTGCATGAGGATCAATAGTGTATCAGTTTAATTAGATATCGTTGATACGGCCTTTGGAAGATTAATTATAAGCTAAACAATTAGATTCTTGTTGGAGGTCTAGTAGTGCAGGGGTGGGCAAACTACGGCCCGGGGGGGCCACATGCGGCCCACTAAGCGTTTGAATCCGGCCCGCCAGTTGCTTTCTAACTTTTAACATACATGCTGGCAACATGACTTGCAAGTCGGATGTCTTCTTCAGTAAAAAAAAAAATAACAATAAAAATAATATAAATTAAAAATATAAAATAAATAAATAAAATTAAAAAAATATATAAATAAATAAAAATTAATGTAAAATTCAAGTTTGATGTGGTTTGATGTTTAAAGTGCTCTGGAAAAAAGGGATATATGGAACATATTTAAAACATATAGCTAATAATCTGACACGTTTACAGATTTATACAAATAATTACATAAATAAAAAAAATAACAAATATATAAAAATATAATATAATTGATACATAATGTAATTAATAATAATAATATAATTATAATATATATAATAAATTATATATATATATAATGTGTAGAATAAATATAATATATAATATAATAAATAAATAAAATTAGACAAATAATTCTAGGTGGACTGTTAGAATTATAAGCAAATACAAATATATACAAATAAGTAAATAAAATAAATAAACAAATAATAAAAATGTAAAATAACATCATATATTAAATATAATATATATAATAATACAATTAATATACATAATATAATTAATCAAAATATATGATAAATAAATAAAATTAGACAAATAATTCTAGGTGGACTGTTAGAATTATAAGCAAATACAAATATATACAAATAAGTAAATAAAATAAATAAATAATTAAATAATAAAAATGTAAAATAATATGATATATTAAATATAATATATATAATAATACAATTAATATATATAATATAATTAATCAAAAAATATGATAAATAAATAAAATTAGACAAATAATTCAAGGTGGACTGTAAGAATTATAAGCGTAAAATAGTGTGTGTGTTATAAAATATATATTGATTGTGATTTTAACATCATAGTGACCCCACCGGGTCGTGCAATCTCTCTTGCCAAATTATAGCAAGCGTTTCTGCGCGATGCTGCTGTCACTTTAAAGAACAAGACAGGATGACAGTGCCCCCGTTTATAGGGATCACTGGATGCTTTAATGCTTTAATGAGAAATGAAGTGAATCATATGGCCTTCACAGTCACTACATCTCAAGCCAAAGGAACACATATGGGAGATTTTGGATGAAAGTGTCCCTAATCAACACGCAGCAAATGGAGAGAGAAGGGGGGTGGGGGGGTATCTTTTAGGAAATCGACGCTCATCCCTCCCACAGAGACTTGTGCCCACAAGGACCGGTACTCCACATGCTCTTCATACACCAGTGGAAGTAGATATGAATTTCTTTAATAATTATTTCACAAGAGTGCTGATCAAATAGCCTGTGTGTCACCTCCCCACATTTTGCAAAAGAGTGTGAGATGGAGAGACAGCGAGCGTGGGGGGGGGGGGGAAGGGGGGGGGGGGCGTATGGGCTAGTAGGCAGATGAAGCAGACCAATGAAGGCCTCTCATTCCAGCAGCACAAGCTGCTGATGAAGCTGAACTTCCAATCTTCCCAGCTATGATGATTTCTCAATTTTACAGATAGGGCGGCAGAATGTGATTTGATGAAAATGTAAAATAGGACAAGAACCAAATCATATAAAAATTGGCCACTTGATTGCATCTCTATAAATCAAAATGCTGGCGCTTCAGAAATTAAAAGATGTGTTTTTTTTTTTTATTTTAAGTGCCGCCCTCTTGACTAAGGGCTTTATTGTCATAACCTTAAATTAGGAGAGATCTTTCATGACGGCAGCTATTAAAAATCTAATGATTGACTGTGACTACATTTCAGCTGTAAAAATGGAATTGTAATAATGTATTCATTAAATGTGTCGAGCTCAGGGGTGGGCAAACTTTTTGACTCGCGGGCCGCATTAATTTAACAAAATTGACGGGGGGTATTATGTAGTATTTTACACGTAACAGTCATTTTTACACCTATATTTTTACACATATTTGACATGTAAAAGTGTCATGCAATCTGCTATATGTGCACTTTGAAATCATTTATTTGATGTAAAGTGTGTTATAAATGTATTATTATTATTATTATTATTATTATTATTTTTATTTTATTAGAATTATTATTATTATTAGTTATAGTAATGTTATTATATTATTATTATTATTTTGTTAATAATAATAATATTACTACCATTATTATATTAATATTATTAACAACAATATTAATATAATAGTAGTATTATTATCATTATTGACAACAACATTATTATTATTATTATTATTATTATTATTATTATTATTATTATTATTATTATTATTATTATTATTATTATTATTATTATTATTATTATTATTATTATTATTATTATTATTATTATTTGTATTACTATTATTGTGCTTGTGCTCCTTTTTCCAGGAGTATTTTGTAATATTACTACCATTATTATATTAATATTATTAACAACAATATTAATATAATAGTAGTATTATTATCATTATTATTATTATTATTATTATTATTATTATTATTATTATTATTATTATTATTATTATTATTATTATTATTATTATTATTATTATTATTATTATTATTATTATTATTGTTATTATTATTATTATTATTATTATTATTATTATTAAATTATTAAATTGATAAAGCAGCTACCTCAACCATTAAAAAGTTGGCCCAAGCCACGATGCCAGGTTGTATGTTGAGTTCAAATGAAATATTTGGAAAAAACAGGCGGGCCATATTGAAACACTTGGCGGGCCGGATGTGGCCCCCGGGCCGTAGTTTGCCCACCCCTGGTCTAGCTCATGTTTGGTGTTTTAAAACATTTGAATATAGAGTGGAACCTCTAATTGGAATCAGGTCCCTGAGACCTGTACCATTAGAAACTAGAAAAGACCTCCCCCAAGCACCGTAGTTCTGCACGACATTATGATTCATATCATAAAAATTAGTCCTACATTTATTTTATGTACATATTTAGCTTCCTTCACCGTGAAAATATACATTTTACGATTAGATTTTGCATTACAAATTCACTTGACATGTATTTTAGTCGGCTGCATGGCGGTCTAGTGGTTAGCGCGCAGACCTCACAGCTAGGAGACGAGGGTTCAATTCCACCCTCGGCCATCTTCTGTGTGGAGTTTGCATGCGTGGGTTTTCTCCGGGTACTCCGGTTTCCTCCCACATTCCAAAAAAAACATGCTAGGTTAATTAGCGACTCCAAATTGTCCATAGGTATGAATGTGAGTGTGAATGGTTGTTTGTCTATATGTGCCCTGTGATTGGCTGGCGACCAGTCCAGGGTGTACCCTGCCTCTCGCCTGAAGACAGCTGGGATAGGCTCCAGCATCCCCCGCGACCCTCGTGAGGATAAGCGGTAGAAAACGAATGAATGAATGAGTTCTCCTCTTATTTTGTGTGGAAGTGGTAAATTTTTGGCTACTTATTTTGTCTTTCCCCACCCTCGGCCATCTCTGTGTGGAGTTTGCATGTTCTCCCCGTGCATACGTGGGTTTTCTCCGGGTACTCCAGTTTCCTCCCACATTCCAAAAAAACATGCTAGGTTAATTAGCGACTCCAAATTGTCCATAGGTATGAATGTGAGTGTGAATGGTTGTTTGTCTATATGTGCCCTGTGATTGGCTGGCGACCAGTCCAGGGTGTACCCCGCCTCTTGCCTGAAGACAGCTGGGATAGGCTCCAGCACCCCTGCGACCCTCGTGAGGAAAAAGCGGTAGAAAATGAATGAATGAATGTATTTTAGTCATAAATCGGATGCATTTTCAGATGCAAATGTTGATGGATTTTTAAATTAATCGGAAATTAATCGGCAAGAAATCTACATGAAACTATTTAAACAGGAGGGCGGCAAGAAAGAAAGGAAAAATATGGGGTTTTCCCTGGAAAAAAAAACAGGTATGGAAAAAAAACGGCAAGTCATACCATTGTTTCCCAAAAGCTGTCCTCCCTTAAGATTTCATTCTTCACACACACACACAAAAGATGACGGCCTTAAGTATGTTTCCTGGACCGACATTCTCTTGTAGTTTTGAATGTCACATTGTCTTGGTGTGCCTGGGAGAGGAGAGTTTGAATGATGTTGAATGTTTTATGACTCCCTGCTTTTGTGTCACTCTGCCGTTGCTGCGCTGAGACTCAGATCAGGAAAAGCATACCCGGCTTCTCTTCTATTAAAACTAGAAAATCTGTGGGATAAGGCCAGGGGGGTCGGAAACCCTCATCTACCGATTCTTATGCGGATCTTCAACCTCGTTGTTGCATCGAAGTGCACACTTCCACTCGAAATGTGACATTAGATATATTTATTATGAATTGAACGGTTATAGGCGGCACGGTGGTCTAGGGGTTAGCGCGCAGACCTCACAGCTAGGAGACCAGGGTTCAATCCCACCCTCGGGCATCTCTGTGTGGAGTTTGCATGTTCTCCCCGTGCATGCGTGGGTTTTCTCCGGGTACTCCGGTTTCCTCCCACATTCCAAAAACATGCTAGGTTAATTAGCGACTCCAAATTGTCCATAGGTATGAATGTGAGTGTGAATGGTTGTTTGTCTATATGTGCCCTGTGATTGGCTGGCGACCAGTCCAGGGTGTACCCTGCCTTACGCCCGAAGACTGCTGGGATAGGCTAGCGGTAGAAAATGAATGAATGAATGAATGAATGAACGGTTATAATAAAAGCTGAACACCAGCTGCTTATTAAGATCCGGTGATAGCAGCATAAATTCAAAGATATTTGTGAGATTTATGTCGAACATAACTAACGTTTTGAAGACAAGACATAATTATAATAGTCACAAGAGAGCCAGGTCTTTAAGTGACACTTAAAGACAAGCTCCCGAACGAACAGAGACCAGAGACTGGAATGGTCACTATACCTGGTTAAAGAGCCAGGGAAAATGTTTTCATTTAAACATGCATCAGATTACAATTGAATGCATCACATAATCAGTTCCCAGTTCCACATGTCCAAAAAGGAGTAGGAAGAAGCAAAGCTTATTAAATCATACCCCTCCATCTGGTACTTTTACAATCAGTAACTGTTACATTTGTTCACTTCCTGCTTTCCATAATAAAGTTTTTTTTTTTTTTTTTTAATAATGCACCTCATACCGAAGTACAAGGTGATATGACCATGTGTAAATAAAAAAAAAACTTAACTCACTCAATACATGCTTTTATCTGGTCGCACATAAATGAAAAATTCCCTTACAATGTCTCATATTTTAATCACAAATCGCTGAATCGTGACTTTGCAGGGATCCGCTGCACTCTGTTCTAAATGTGCAATCATTATCCACGTTTACATGGACCCAAATATTCCTATTCCATTCGGGTTATTTGCACAAACGGAAAGAATCTAACCATTCCGAAAGAATATATAATCGGATTCACAGGGGTGGAATATTCCTTTCAATAATCCGATTGAGGTATCTTGTACCCGCTCAATCGGGAAGTTGTCAGGGTGCGTTCTTTCAGAGCATGCTCAGGTGTGACGTAACACGCAGACGTCTCTGGACTATTGCGGAAAGTTCGTTTTTGATACAAACTTTAAAAGAACTGAACGTAATTGCAAGACTGGACGACCGAAAAACAATAACCATGGTAATCACACTCTTGTCCGCCATCTTTGATGAATTACGTGATGTTGTTTACGTTTTACTGAACATGCACCATTGACTATTCCCTTTGATTATAACGGTGCATGTAAACAGGAGATTGGAATATTCTTTTCCATGTATATACACACTGTTTTCTGGTATGTCATTCGGAAAAATTCCATTCGGAAAAAGGAAAAACGTGGCTACTGTTCCCGTAGACGACTCTCCCTAACACATTTAGAAATAAGACATGTTGGTAGGGAATGGAAGGTAATCAATAATTAAAGTACAGTAAACCTCGGATATATCGGATTCAATTGTTCCCACTGGTTTTGTCCGATATAAGCGAAATCCGTTATATGCGTATACCGGAAAATGTCCGTTTTACGCATATATCGGATTTATATCCGGTATATGCGTAAATCGGATTTTATCCGTTATAAAAAGGCACTTCCTTGACTATGTTTCCAATGTACCTGGACGCGCAGGCAACGCTGCAAACGCTGCAAATGACGTCGTATAGCGGCCTGTCACGATTCGGCGAATCGGAGCGCCACGATGCGGCCATCCGATATATGCGAGGGAAATTTAATGGAAATGCATTGGAACGGGACTGGAGATTTTGTCCGAAATAGGTGAAATCCGTTATAAAAAAATCCGATATATGCAATGAATTTTTATTGGAAATGCATTACAGAAAAATCGGTTCTTTTTTATCTGTCCGTTGTGAGCGAATTTCCGATATATCCGAGTCCGATATATTCGAGTTTTACTGTAATAGGAAAATCCCTATTCATTCTAATGACCTTCAGGAATTGAGCGTCAGCCAAGCCAATACCGTTTTATGCGTGCAAACGTGTCAGACAGTAGATCTTAATGAAGTAATATTTTTGGTGTATGAGTGGGCTCGCGATTACATTTTTTCAGTTGCGCCGTATTCCACACACACAACATTTTGGCACCTTAATAAGATCCATTTGTGCTAATACGCAGGGGTTCGGCTGGTCGCTGTATGCATTAAAATCTTCATTTTGTCGCTCAGTGTCTTGTCTACTTGTCAGAGCACACTCGAGGAGAATATGACGGAACGGTATTGACAGAGACCGATCAGGGGCCAAGTGCACACATTGTACGAACCTCACACATCCCGCTGATTCATTTCTGGGAAATTGCTACGCCTTAAAAAAAAAAAAAAAAAAAACTGTCATTATTTTGTCACTCAGCGTCCCAGGTGACATTTATAGAAAATAGCCTTAGCTGTGAAATAAAAAAAAATTGCCACAGACAAAACATAAAGTCATGTTTTTATCTAAGTCACACACAGACAGAAGCAACATGTCGTCTGTGATATGATAAGGCCAAGAGAATGGGAATGCTCTATTGTGATAAGAGAATGCTAGACAATTCTACAGAGTTGACACATGAAATATTACCTGTGATTCCTCCTTCCGAGTCATCCTCACATGAGGCATTTACGTGATGTGGGAAAATTGGAAGCAGGATGTTCTCAAGGCTATGCTGGTATTTTTTTATCATAGTATATATGGCAAGTTTCACATTTACTGAATTTCAACCACTGATTCCTTTGAGTCCTACCCCTAAGACATTTGTATTACCGCGAGTCTATTCAAAAATAGACACGTGAATTTGATGCCAAATTGTGGTCAATAGAGAGGGGGGAGGAAAAAAAGTTGGAGCGACCACTTCATGTTGTTATCTTCATAGATACAGCTTGCATCCTCGGTACTAGACACAAATTACAAAAGTCTCAAAGCGGATTGTGTTTTTCATCATTCAAATGTGCAGCCAGCAGGTCATTTTTGAATTTTCCTACTGCATATTGTAATTATAAACTAAACTAAACGATGTACAGTAAACCTCGGATGTATCGGACTCGGATATATCGGATATTCGCTCACAACGGACAGATAAAAAAGAACCGATTTTTCTGTAATGCATTTCCAATAAAAATTCATTGCATATATCGGATTTTTTATAACGGATTTCGCCTATTTCGGACAAAATCTCCAGTCCCATTCCAATGCATTTCCGTTAAATTTCCCTTGCATATATCGGATTGCCGCATCGTGGCGCTCCGATTCGCCGAATCGTGACAGGCCGCTATACGACGTCATTTGCAGCGTTGCCTGCGCGTCCAGGTACATTGGAAACATAGTCAAGGAAGTGCCTTTTTATAACGGATAAAATCCGATTTACGCATATACCGGATATAAATCCGATATATGCGTAAAACGGACATTTTCCGGTATACGCATATAACGGATTTCGCTTATATCGGACAAAACCAGTGGGAACAATTGAATCCGATATATCCGAGGTTTACTGTACAAGTAAATTATCAACATGTTCTCATTTGTAATACTGTCTTTCCAACACTAGTGGGTGCTTGAGAGGTGGGTTTCCACCTTATCAATTGAACTCAAACTTAAATGTTTTAAATATAAAATGTCACTGTGGTCAAAAAAATAAATAAATAAAAATTGGAGTCCATGGACCGGAGACTAGGCGGGTTACTGTAGCTGGCTAGCTCACGCTAAAAAGAAAGACAGTGGAGCCAGAAAAAACGTGTAAACAAAGATGGTAGAATAGTCAAACTTTAATGCAGATTTCCCTTGTCCACTCAATACGGGACTCAAACTTTTACGAGTAGATGAAAAGTTAATATAAAAATTACAAAATTACCAAAATATAACAGCAACAAGGGCTCAAATTTAAGAATTTTTTATGGCCCACTTCAGAACTCAACTTGTCAAAAAGTAGAAAAAACATGAAGGAAAATCGGAATTACTTGCATTTATTACTCATTCATTCATATTCTCCCTCTTATCCTCAGTATACGGGCATGCTGGAGCCTATCCCAGCTGTCTTCGGATGAGAGGCGGGGTACACCCAGGACTGGTCGCCAGCCAATCACAGGGCACATATACACAAACAACCATTCACACTCACATTCATACCTATGGACAATTTGGAGTCGCTAATTAACCTAGCATGTTTTTGGAATGTGGGAGGAAACCGGAGTACCCGGAAAAAAAAAACCCACGTAATACACGGGGGGAACATGCAAACTCCACACAGAGACGGCCGAGGGTGGGGAAAGACAAAATAAGTAGCCAAAAAGTTACCACTTCCACACAAAATAAGAGGAGAACTCATTCATTCATTCATTTTCTACCGCTTATCCTCACGAGGGTGCTGGAGCCTATCCCAGCTGCAAACTCTACACAGAGATGCTCAAGGGGGGAATCGAACACGGGTCTCCAAGCTGCGTGGCATGTGCATTAACCAATTTTTGGGGCAATGTCGCCCATTATCCACAATCCTGATGTGAGACTTTTTGTGTGTTCTAAAGATATACAAACAGCTAAAATAGACGTCTCCAAAATTTTCAACAAGGTTCTATGGATTTACAGTACAGTATACGTATACTATGTATTGATTTCACATAGCAACATCCTGTAGAAACTAACTCTCCACCTAGCATTAACATACATAACATACATTAAAACAATATTAATAATAACAATAATAATGTTACTGTAGCTTGGTTAATATGCATGTTGAATTACATGGAAATGGAGCATTGTTGGCGCTTTTTGGAGTTTGCTCCAGAAGTGTTTCCTGTGACGTGCATTCTTAACTGCATGTGTTCATGTCTCACATAAGGATTACGGATGATGGGCAACATTCCAAAAAAAAAAATAAAGTGCATTTTTCCTTTAAAGTTTTCTCCATTACTATCCTCTACTGTCTCACGCTGTGGCGCCCACACACCCAGCTACTGTGGCGTGTTTGATAAATTCTGACCAGCTGCCCAGGCATTCGAGGTCTATTTTTTATGTTATTGCGTCCTTAAAAGTTAAGTTTCTGCATTTATTTTAAAGAAAAGTAACCTCAATATATTTTCAAAAATGTTTTTTTTAGATATTTTAGGACATTTTAAGGCATTTTAAGGCCTTAAATCAAAATTAGAGTCACACCTCACAGCATTGTACTTTGAATTATGCGGCTTCACTCTATCACTCTTTTTCAATATGGTTAAATATGGCATATTATTTGTCAAATAATGTGCATATTTCAGCAAATTGTATGAATTTTTTGCCTACATGAAGCATTTAAGCATAAAAATGTCTACATGACAATGGCAAAGACATTGAAAAAAAATGCATTCAAACATATGTAGTATTCTACAGTAATGTAACTGTAATATTCGGTGAGGCTGCACGGTGTGGAAGTGGTTTGTGCGCAGGAGATCCGAGTTCGAGTCCACCCTCGGCCATCTCTGTGTGGAATTTGCATGTTCTCCCCGTGCATGCGTGGGTTTTCTCCGGGTCCCACATTCCAAAAACATGCTAGGTTAATTGGTATGAATGTGAGTGTGAATGGTTGTTTGTCTATATGTGCCCTGTGATTGGCTGGCGACCAGTCCAGGGTGTACCCTGCATCTCGCCTGAAGACAGCTGGGATAGGCTCCAGCACCTATGATTCCATGACTTTCGTGAGGATAAGCGGTAGAATATTAATGAATGTTCAGTGAGACACACAAGCACCAGACTTGAACTGGAACAATTGGCGTTTATGGCACAATAATCCCAAATAAAATAATAATTGGCAAAAATCCAAGCTGAGATGGAACTTTATTTATTAAATTAAATGTTATTTATTAAATTATTCAATATTATTCAATAGGCACGGCGGTCGAGTGGTTAGCGCGCAGACCTCACAGCTAGGAGCTAGAGACCAGGGTTCAATTCCCACCCTCGGCCATCTCTGTATGGAGTTTGCATGTTCTCCCCGTGCATGTGTGGGTTTTCTCCGGGTACTCCGGTTTCCTCCCACATTCCAAAAACATGCTAGGTTAATTAGCGACTCCAAATTATCCATAGGTATGAATGTGAGTGTGAATGGTTGTTTGTCTATATGTGCCCTGTGATTGGCTGGCCACCAGTCCAAGGGTGTACCCCGCCTCTCGCCTGAAGACAGCTGGGATAGGCTCCAGCATGACTGCGACTTTAGTGAGGATAAGCGGTAGAATATTAATGAATGTTCGGTGAGACACACAAGCACCAGACTTGAACCGGAACAATCGGCTTAAAAGTCCCAACTAAAATAATAATTGTCGAAAATCCAAGCCGAGATGGAACTCCTGAAGTTATTTATTAAATTATTCAATATTATTCAATAATGTTCAATATTTGTATGACCAAAAATCTCAAAATTTGTGAGGCCATGAATAGGATCCCGTGTCTTATAATGAAGAGAGAATTACACCGTTTGTGTACATATGTATTATATACTACATGTTCCCAAGGAGCCCCCTGAAGGTAACACTAATGATGACGTGTCCCGGTAAAATGACTTTGACAGCCGTGGTATCGCACCTTAGATTAAACCTTAAGTGTGGGTTGTCCGAGACTGACCATATTGTTTCGTCGTGCTCGAATATCCGCACCCCCCTCGAACGCATTTGAAATTGATAAATGACGCTGCTTGAAAACATTTGTTAGGTGTTCAGTGGGACAAGTTATCCCAAATAGATCCAGAAGATCACATGTCAACAGGATACAGATATATTCTTACACAAGGTTGTGCGTGGCAAAGAAATTTGATGCTTTTGATGGAGTTGCTTTTTCTCCCCTGTGCTTATCCTGTGTACCTACTGTGGGCGTGGGGGGGGAATTTATGAGCGAGTGACATGTCAGGTGTGGCGTTATTTAGTCCTGCACACGGAGACCACGCTTGGACACGTTTGGCTAGTATGTGAGCTCAATTCATTCTTTTATTTTGTATACGAGTGAGACGCTGTTTAGATTTTTAATACACATTATGAATAACATTCATTCATTTTCTACCGCTTTTTCCTCACGAGGGTCGCGGGGGGTGCTGGAGCCTATCCCAGCTGTCTGCCAATCACAGGGCACAATTTGGAGTCGCCAATTAACCTAGCATGTTTTTGGAATGTGGGAGGAAAGGAATCAAACTAGGGTCTCCTAGCTGTACGGCCTGCGTGCTAACCACTCGTCCAACGTGCAGCCCGCAGCTAAACTTCAACATTCAAAATACCTGCTCAAAATATTCATTTTCATTTTCTACCGCTTTTCCTCACGAGGGTCACGGGGGGTGCTGGAGCCTATCCCAGCTGTCTTCGGGCGTAAGGCGGGGTACACCCTGGACTGGTCGCCAGCCAATCACAGGGCACATATAGACAAACAACCATTCACACTCACATTCATACCTATGGACAATTTGGAGTCGCTAATTAACCTAGCATGTTTTTGGAATGTGGGAGGAAACCGGAGTACCCGGAGAAAACCCACGCATGCACGGGGAGAACATGCAAACTCCACACAGAGATGCCCGAGGGTGGGATTGAACCCTGGTCTCCTAGCTGTGAGGTCTGCGCGCTAACCCCTTGACCACCGTGCCGCCATTATGAATAACATGCATATATTAATTAATCTTTATTCTTTGAAAATGGAAAAAAAAATATCAACCATTTATTAATGAACAAATTACCACTGATGTAACCATTTGCTAATTATCAGGTATTTCGAATTAAAAATATCTATAATTGGAAGCCTCAAATTGTCACATAAAGTCTGTGTTTCCATTGGTGTTCGTCATTATTATTATTAATTTATACTTTATTAACATACACAATACATTTTTAATTCCGTGTATCATTCCGGCTATGCTAAGTCACCAGTTGCCACGGCAACAACAGCCTGCTTGGACTGATCTTACCGAGTGATGGAACAGTGATTGAGGGAATCAGCTATACATAGTAGCATACACGTGAATAAAGGTCATTTATAAACCGGTAGCACTATAACGTGTAACACAAATAAAGCAAATGGCGCTCCCATTAACGTGACTTTTTTCCGAATAACACGTCAGAGTTAAGAGAAGGCATCACCTTGAATAAGAGGAAAAGTAGCACGGCTGTAAAAAAGTCTATTAACGCTATAAAAATCACTTATTGTTGAACTTACAGCACGTCTGTGTGACAGCCTGCATTAAGGTCTTATAAATCTTTAAAGCCGAGTTGGTCTTATGAGTCACATACAGGAGATATACAAGTTTTGCTCCATTTGTGCAATATTAAACGGATTTAATGTGCATTAATGGATTAACATCAGGGTTCAAGTTACATCCCCACGAGGCACACCCGAGCCCCCAGAAAGACAGTAAATTCTGCGGGGCCTTTTATACATGCTCAACATTCCTTTTTTATGTTTTAGAATCCAAAATATAGCTTTTTGCATGCACTGTATATCACAAAGATGATTACGCTCTTCAACGACTACTTTATTACGGTATATTTTCTCAAGGCATAATACATATATTTGTATACTTTAGAATAGTTACTATGTAGCTTGTATTGCAGTATACACTTCCTATGCATTCAAAATGGATAGCAATAGCTATGACTGTCTAGATGCCTACATACAATCTAGTATAAACCAATTAGACGTTACAGAAAATATTGCCAATATTCGCCCGTATGTGCAGGACAGTCACAATGCTAAGTAAATATCAGGAAATGGCAAATGTGTGGTGTGGTGTGGGGTGGATGGATGGATGGATGGATGGATGGATGGATGGATGGATGGATGGATGGATGGATGGATGGATGGATGGATGGATGGATGGATGGATGGATGGATGGATGGATGGATGGAAGGAAGGAAGGAAGGAAGGAAGGAAGGAAGGAAGGAAGGAAGGAAGGAAGGAAGGAAGGAAGGAAGGAAGGATGGATGGATGGATGGATGGATGGATGGATGGATGGATGGATGGATGGATGGATGGATGGATGGATGGATGGATGGATGGATGGATGGATGGATGGATGGAAGGAAGGAAGGAAGGAAGGAAGGAAGGAAGGAAGGAAGGAAGGATGGATGGATAGATAGATACAGAGATGGATGGATGGAAGGAAGGAAGGAAGGAAGGAAGGAAGGAAGGAATGAAGGAAGGAAGGAAGGAAGGATGGATGGATGGATGGATGGATGGATACAAAGATAGATGGATGGATGGATGGAAGGAAGGAAGGAAGGAAGGAAGGAAGGAAGGAAGGAAGGAAGGAAGGAAGGAAGGAAGGAAGGAAGGAAGGAAGGAAGGAAGGAAGGAAGGAAGGATGGATGGATGGATACTTTATTCATTTCCAAGAGAAATTCACAGATGACGGCTGCATGGTGATTGAATGGTTAGCGTGCAGGCCGCACAGCTCGAAGACCCTGGTTCGATTTCCCGCTCAGGCATCTCTGCGTGGAGATGAATGTGAGTGTGAATGGTTGTTTGTCTTTTTGTGCCCTGTGATTGGCTGGCCACCAGTCCAGGGTGTACCCCGCCTCTCAACCGAAAACAGCTGGGATAGGCTCCAGCATGCCTGCGACCCTCATGAAGATAAGCGATATAGAAAATGGATAAATGGATGAGATGACCAGGCTTTGTCAGGGGTTGGCAGACACCGGTTCTAATGAATCCATGTGATCGATATGGGTAGGTACAGTAGGGTTCTAGAACCCTAATTGGAGCATCTCTAATTTCAAGTAATTACGTGTACTACATACATACATACATACATACATACATATAAAAAACAACGGCAGGAGAAAATCCTGCAGTGTCTTATGTTTGGCACATCATTTCAAATCCTAGTTTATAGCATCTAAAAATCAATGACCCGTGAAATATTATTTATATGACACTGCAGAAAAGCTCTTCATATTAACCAACAGCATGAAGTCATGCTTATGAATAATATAAATAAAGAATACTGCAAAGTGATAACCCTTAAGTGCGTTGGACAGGAACGTACTGTACTGGATGCAGGATCAGTATGGATTGGAGGTTTTTGTGACCAGAAAAAAAAAAAAAAAAAACAACCTAATGACAAACACTTTGACCTACTTCACACCCTAGTGGGTCTGATTTTTATGTATATTTGCTGATAAGGACAAAGAAGAAAGCCTGATGCCGGCCTTAAGAAAAAAAAGAAAACATGAATAAACAGCATGCAAATGGGAACAGCTTGCCTAGTGGACTAGATAAATTAATTACAATATGTGTTTATTCTGGTATCAGCCTCAGCGTACTTGGTGTGTTTATTGTGACCCATGCAAGCGTTACCTGAAAAAAAAAAAAATCCCCGTGAATATGAGCATTATCTATTTTTCATGAAAGCTGATAAGGATTCGGTGTTTATTACCGACAGGCGCAGCCTTTTCCTGTTAAATTGAGAAAAAAACTAATATAGACACCCGGCAAGCAAACAATGTTTCTAAAAAACAAACACACCACCACCACCGATCCCCCAGAGGAAATCCAGGCTCAGAACTAAATTCTTGGATGTGGAAGCGTGTTCCCAAACGGCTGCCCATTCTGCTGGAACCGATCCCTGTGGAGGATTTCTCATGAGCCATTGTGATCTCGCAGACATGCATGAGCACACACACACATACACATGCGACCATTATCCGACCGCGGTGCCATTAGGATAAAGCCAACATCCATCAGTTTGCTTTATTCCAACCACACTGCAAATGACCAAAATACTATTTTTTTTTTTTTTTTTTTTTTAAACTCATCCCCGCTGAAGCTAAATAATCAGTCCAGCCTAAAATATCCAACTACCCTCTGGAAAGGTGGTTTCTCCTTCCCATCACATTCTTAGCCCAAAGCATTCAAGGGTATCCAGACCACACAGGATGGTGGCGAACACTTGACATGCATCACTGCCAGCCACATTAAATATTAAAACTATGACTCAAAAGAGTTTGATTTATAGCACCTTGATGCCGGTAAAGATTTTCTTCCCACTCCAGCATGTGGAAATGCCGTCTGAAAAAAGGGAAAATGCACGTTTATGGACAACTTTACCTTTGGTAATAACAGGACTTTATATTTTCATACAACAAACACAGAATGTGGCCATTAAGGGTCATGAGGGTCGCAGGGATGCTGGAGCCGATCCCAAATGTCTTCAGGCAAGAGGCGGGGTACACCCTGGACTGGTTTCCGAGCCAATCACAGGGCACAAAAAGACAAACAACCATTCACACTCACATTCATACCTATGGACAATTTGGAGTCGCTAATTAACCTAGCCGCTTATCCTCACTGGGGTCGCAGGTATGCTGGAGACTATCCCAAATGTCTTCAGGCAAGAGGCAGGGTACACCCTGGACTAGTGGCCAGCCAATCACAGGGCACAAAAAGACAAACAACCATTCACACTCACATTCATACCTATGGACAATTTGGAGTCGCCAATTAACCTAGCCGCTTATCCTCACTGAGGTCGCAGGTATGCTGGAGCCTATCCCAGCTGTTGTGACGCAAGAGGCGGGGTACACCGTGGACTGGTCACCAGCCAATCACAGGGCACAAAAAGACAAACAACCATTCACACTCTCATTCATACCTATGGACAATTTGGAGTCGCCAATTAACCTAGCCGCTTATCCTCACTGGGGTTGCAGGTATGCTGGAGCCTATCCCAAATGTCTTCAGGCAAGAGGCAGGGTACACCCTGGACTGGTGGCCAGCCAATCACAGGGCACAAAAAGACAAACAACCATTCACACTCACATTCATACCTATGGACAATTTGGAGTCGCCAATTAACCTAGCCGCTTATCCTCACTGGGGTCGCAGGTATGCTGGAGCCTATCCCAGATTTCATCAGGCGAGAGAGGCGGGGTACACCCTGGACTAGTGGCCAGCCAATCACAGGGCACATATGGACAAACAACCATTCACACTCACATTCATACCTATGGACAATTTGGAGTCGCTAATTAACCTAGCATGTTTTTGGAATGTGGGAGGAAACCGAAGTACCCACACATGCATTGGGGGAACATGCAAACTCCACACCGAGGGTGGAATCGAACTCGGGTCTCCTAGCTGTGTGGCCTGCATGCTAACCACTCGGCCATTTTTTTTTTTTTCACATCCACTCATTATTTGCTTAACGGTCATCATTCCGCATGCAGAGATGCACTTGAGAAAATGACTTCCAGTAAACGTAGATTCATCTTAATGTTAAAAGATTCACTCTCTCGCTTCTCTCTTCAAAGATAGAAATTACCTGTTTCGGCACTGCTTGAAATGGAAAGTGATAATCATCTATTAACACATTCGGCTTGGTTAGCCCGCGGATACGCTTTGATGCCCAGCGTTTAGTGCTAAGAGCATCCACCCAGTTAAGACATTCATACAGTATCTGCCTATCAACAATTGTC
Source organism: Doryrhamphus excisus (assembly GCF_030265055.1). Classification (NCBI taxonomy): domain Eukaryota; kingdom Metazoa; phylum Chordata; class Actinopteri; order Syngnathiformes; family Syngnathidae; genus Doryrhamphus; species Doryrhamphus excisus. The sequence continues at coordinate 9,017,000 of NC_080488.1, read as the reverse complement.
AACATCAGTAAATCAACATCAGCATCAATCTGAGACCTGATATAAAAAAAAAAAAAAAAAAGGCAAAATAAAATAATAAGAACTCTATAAAACAGCAAGATAGACAGATGCATACTGTAGATAGTAAAAATCACCACGGTAAGCTCATTAAAAATATTTCTCTTTAGGGAAGCAACAAGGCTGTAATATTGTTTCCTGCAACACGGCGAAGGCATTTTCACACCAAGTTAGACAAAAACTCCCGGGGCTTTTTTTCCTGATCTGATTTTAATCTTATGTGCTTCAGCAGCTTGGAGCCACTGGGATATTGTATATATTTTTATTTCCAGATGACATCACAGAAAGAGGAGATACATTCTGTTATGCTTCCCGGGCTAATCAACTATGCGGTGTTTAGTGCGATGAATGCGTTTCATGTGAAATATCTTGGATTACATTCATGGTTGACTCAATGCAATATAATATATATGAGAGGCATGTTTGTTAGTGTGTTTTTTATGATTTCGTAATATTGTTATGATCATCATTCATTCATTCATTCATTCATTTTCTACCGCTTTTCCTCTCCTCACGAGGGTCGCGGGGGTGCTGGAGCCTATCCCAGCTGTCTTCATGCGAGAAGTAGGGTTCACCCTGGACTGGTGGCCAGCCAATCACAGGGCACATATAGTCAAACAACCATTCACACTCACATTCATACTTAAGGACAATTTGGAGTCGCTAATTAACCTAGCATGTTTTTGGAATGTGGGAGGAAACCGGAATACCCGGAGAAAACCCACGCATGCACAGGCAACATGCAAACTCCACACAGAGATTTGCCGAGGGTGGAATTGAACTCAGGTCTCCTAGCCGTGAGGTCTGCGCGCTAACCACTAGTCCACTGTGCCGCCCAAAAGTAAAATAAATATCTTTATAGACTAAAAGCATAAAATAAAATTAAAAAGATAAAAACATAAGAAAAGTTTAAAAATATTAGTTAAAAGCCTGATTAAAAAGGTGTGTATATAGACAAAAAAAAAGAAGTTGCCATAAAGTTGTAATATAACGATAAACCGACTAAACCTACATTTACAGTAGCTTTGGGAATGTTAAATATTAAATAAATATTATGGGAAAAAAAGTCCAAATATTAGAAGAAGAACATGTAGTATGAAGATTCATTCATTCATTTTCTACCACTTTGCCTCACGAGGGTCACGGGGGGTTGCTGGAGCCTATCCCAGCTGTCTTTGAACGAGAGGCGGGGTACACCCAGGACTGGTGGCCAGCCAATCACAGGGCACATATAGACAAACAACCATTCACACTCACATTCATACCTATGGACAATTTGGAGTCGCCAATTAACCCAAGTTGATATATTAAAGAAGTTGCCATAAAGTTTTAATATAATGATAAACCGACTAAACCCAGATTTATAGTAGCTTTGGGAATGTTAAATATTAAAGAAATATTATGGGAAAAAAGTCCAAATATTAGAAGAAGAACATGTAGTACGAAGATTCATTCATTCATTTTCTACCACTTTGCCTCACGAGGGTCATGGGGGGTTGCTGGAGCCTATCCCAGCTGTCTTTGAACGAGAGGCGGGGTACACCCAGGACTGGTGGCCAGCCAATCACAAACAACCATTCACACTCACATTCATACCTATGGACAATTTGGAGTCGCTAATTAACCTAGCATGTTTTTGGAATGTGGGAGGAAACCGGAGTACTTGGAGAAAACCCACGCATTCATCCCTGAACTGTACCAATTTGATTTAAATAAGGGAAACACGCAACATTCCGTAATGAGGGATGGTCTTTGGAGCATCTCCACATTGCACAACATGAAGGAAAAACGATATGCATCCACTCCACTGTTCCGTGTGGAAAACATCTCAAGTGTGATCTCCTTGTCAAGGTACTAACATTGGAAGCCACAAGGACCATCAAGGTTCCATTTTAGCTAGCCCTGACGGCACACCACTGCTTTTGTCTATTATAGACTCAGCACACTTCACTCTGTAATAAAAAAAGAATCCCATTATGAAGAGACTGACGAGTTTTAAGGATTTTATATCTACGAACAAACAAGATAATTATGACAAAATAAACCACAGACAACTACAGCGGCAGCTCCACTCTGTGGGTGGGTTTGAAGGTTGGAAGGAAGTCTAAACACTGACATTTGGCCCGTGTTTACAGTCTTAAGAGGCTGGCAGGCAGTGAAGAGCAAACAGACAAAAAGCCGAGTGCTGTGAGAGTGGTCTTATTTCTTTGACGTAAACCACCTCTTGTTTTGTTTGCTCGGGCCCTCAAAGATGGAGTCTTCTTTGGATCCACGCTAGTCAAAATCAATCTGCGGGCAGATTATTTACACAACAGTCAGTAAAAACAAACACATATTTCCATTCATTAGGTGTGGATACTTTATGATTGTTGCAGGATTTAGAATTAGTCTTGGACTCCCATGTTTCACATGCTGTGTAAATGCTCATTTGTATTGGTTTTTGCAAAGTAAAAATAGGATTGCATTGATTGGTGCAAATGGCTGCACGGCGGACGAGTGGTTAGCGCGCAGCTAGGAGACCCGCGTTCAATCCCACTCTCGGTTATCTCTGTGTGGAGTTTCCATGTTCCCCCCAGTGCATGTGTGGGTTTTCTCCGTGTACTCCGGTTTCCTCCCACATTCCAAAAACATGCTAGGTTAATTAGCGACTCCAAATTGTCCATAGGTATGAATGTGAGTGTGAATGGTTGTTTGTCTATATGTGCCCTGTGATTGGCTGGTGATCAGTCCAGGGTGTACCCCGCCTCTCGTTCAAAGACAGCTGGGATAGGCTCCAGCAACCCAACCCAGTGGTAGAAAATGAATGAATGAATCTTCGTACTACATGTTCTTCTTCTAATATTTTGATTTTTTTCCCATAATATTTCTTTAATATTTAACATTCCCAAAGCTACTGTAAATCTAGGTTTAGTCAGTTTATCATTATATTACAACTTTATGGCAACTTCTTTAATATTTCAACTTGGGTTAATTGGCGACTCCAAATTGTCCATAGGTATGAATGTGAGTGTGAATGGTTGTTTGTCTATATGTGCCCTGTGATTGGCTGGCCACCAGTCCAGGGTGTACCCCGGCTCTCACCCGAAGACAGCTGGGATAGGCTCCAGCAACCCCCGTGACCCTCGTGAGGCAAAGTGGTAGAAAATGAATGAATGAATCTTCGTACTACATGTTCTTCTTCTAATATTTTGACTTTTTTCCCCTAATATTTCTTTAATATTTAACATTCCCAAAGCTACTATAAATCTGGGTTTAGTCGGTTTATCATTATATTATAACTTTATGGCAACTTCTTTAATATGTCAACTTAGGTTAATTGGCGACTCCAAATTGTCCATAGGTATGAATGTGAGTGTGAATGGTTGTTTGTCTATATGTGCCCTGTGATTAGCTGGCCACCAGTCCAGGGTGTACCCCGCCTCTCGTTCAAAGACAGCTGGGATAGGCTCCAGCAACCCCCCGTGACCCTCGTGAGGCAAAGTGGTAGAAAATGAATGAATGAATCTTCGTACTACATGTTCTTCTTCTAATATTTTGACTTTTTTCCCATAATATTTCTTTAATATTTAACATTCATAAAAGCTACTGTAAATGTAGGTTTAGTCGGTTTATCATTATATTATAACTTTATGGCAACTTCTTTAATATTTTAACTTGGGTTAATTGGCGACTCCAAATTGTCCATAGGTATGAATGTGAGTGTGAATGGTTGTTTGTCTATATGTGCCCTGTGATTGGCTGGCCACCAGTCCAGGGTGTACCCCGCCTCTCGTTCAAAGACAGCTGGGATAGGCTCCAGCAACCCCCCGTGACCCTTGTGAGGCAAAGTGGTAGAAAATGAATGAATGAATCTTCGTACTACATGTTCTTCTTCTAATATTTGGACTTTTTTCCCATAATATTTCTTATATTTAACATTCCCAAAGCTACTGTAAATGTAGGTTTAGTCGGTTTATCATTATATTACAACTTTATGGCAACTTCTTTAATATTTCAACTTAGGTTAATTGGCGACTCCAAATTGTCCATAGGTATGAATGTGAGTGTGAATGGTTGTTTGTCTATATGTGCCCTGTGATTAGCTGGCCACCAGTCCAGGGTGTACCCCGCCTCTCGTTCAAAGACAGCTGGGATAGGCTCCAGCAACCCCCCGTGACCCTCGTGAGGCAAAGTGGTAGAAAATGAATGAATGAATCTTCGTACTACATGTTCTTCTTCTAATATTTGGACTTTTTTCCCATAATATTTCTTTAATATTTAACATTCCCAAAGCTACTATAAATCTGGGTTTAGTCGGTTTATCATTATATTATAACTTTATGGCAACTTCTTTAATATTTCAACTTGGGTTAATTGGCAACTCCAAATTGTCCATAGGTATGAATGTGAGTGTGAATGGTTGTTTGTCTATATGTGCCCTGTGATTGGCTGGCGACTAGTCCAGGGTGTACCTCGCCTCTCACCCGAAGACAGCTGGGATAGGCTCCAGCAACCCCTGTGACCCTCGTGAGGCAAAGTGGTAGAAAATGAATGAATGAATCTTCGTACTACATGTTCTTCTTCTAATATTTGGACTTTTTTCCCATAATATTTCTTATATTTAACATTCCCAAAGCTACTGTAAATGTAGGTTTAGTCGGTTTATCATTATATTACAACTTTATGGCAACTTCTTTAATATGTCAACTTAGGTTAATTGGCGACTCCAAATTGTCCATAGGTATGAATGTGAGTGTGAATGGTTGTTTGTCTATATGTGCCCTGTGATTGGCTGGCCACCAGTCCAGGGTGTACCCCGGCTCTCGTTCAAAGACAGCTGGGATAGGCTCCAGCAACCCCCCGTGACCCTTGTGAGGCAAAGTGGTAGAAAATGAATGAATTAATCTTCGTACTACATGTTCTTCTTCTAATATTTGGACTTTTTTCCCATAATATTTCTTATATTTAACATTCCCAAAGCTACTGTAAATGTAGGTTTAGTCGGTTTATCATTATATTACAACTTTATGGCAACTTCTTTAATATTTCAACTTGGGTTAATTGGCGACTCCAAATTGTCCATAGGTATGAATGTGAGTGTGAATGGTTGTTTGTCTATATGTGCCTGGACAATTTGGAGTCGCCAATTAACCTAGCCTGTTTTTGGAATGTGGGAGGAAACCGGAGTACCCGGAGAAAACCCACGCATGCACGGGGAGAACATGCAAACTCCACACAGAGATGGCCGAGGGTGGAATTGAACCCTGGTCTCCTAGCTGTGAGGTCTGTGTGCTAACCACTCGACCACCATGCAGCCCCTCCTTACAGTTGTGCGACTTTTAAATCGACATCATTCATCAGTGGTGGGGGAGTTAATAACCATCGTGACAATTTGAATAGAAAAAAAAAATGCAGCTATCATATCATGCGAGTCATTTTATCACATCTCAACAAGAGGAAAAACAATGTCCTTGTTAATTATCATTGGCAATTATCTTTGATGCATGGTGAAATAAAAAAAAAAGTGTACAACAATCCACTCACACAAGGCTGTCAATGAGCCACTTAGAGAGCTGTGTGCTTTTGTTTCAACACGGTCGCCATTAAACCCGACTCTTAATGCAACTTGGTAATGATATTAAAAGCTACATATGATGCCATATGATTTTTTTTTGTTCCAAAATATCAATATTGAAGCTAAGGTAATTGCATATAAACCCAAGACTCCAGCATTTATTCCTGTTAGATTATTGATTCTGCTCTTTTCACAGTATTTGTTACATATAACACTGGAACACTTCATGAAGGGCAACTATTATATATTTGTGTGTTCCTATTTGGCATTTTCTTTCTCTTTATGCTTGTAGCTGTAGTGTACTACGCAAAATGGAAAATATGCCTTGGGGAAATGCCAATGAAATTGTATTTATACAGTAAATAACGGTAAATAACGCATATATAGTTATAGTTATTGCGATTGTCGACTAAATGGAAATCACAATAGCTCACGCTGCATCTCTCACATTCCAGCAATTATGTTCATTGCAGTGTCTTTTCAAGTGACAATACTACAGGAATACTATACTTTAGTGCACAGATTGGATATTATAGATATAGATTTACTAGATTAAGGTATAGATGTACTAGCCACTGAAAATGACACAGTTAGTTTTGTCTAAATCAGGGGTCTCAAATTCAATTTACTCGGGGGCCACTGGAGCTCGGGTATGGGTGAGACTGGGCTGCATCAGATTTTCCAAAAAAAAAAAAAAAAAAAAATTTTAAAAACTTTGCTTTGGTTCCAATTTTCCACAATAAAAGCTCTGATAAAACATTCCACTGTTCTCAAATATCTTACTTTTTATTTTTCTACACAAAATAAGATAAAAAATAAATAAACAAATCAAGAATAAATAAAATCAATCAATCAGTAATACATAAATAAATAAATATAATAATAATAATAATAAAACGGCAAATAATTAAAAATTAAAAATAATAAATAAAAATTTTTTTTCAGATTAAAATTAACAAAGCATTATTAGAGCCCTGTATACATGACAAAACACGACTATAGTCACATTTATACTCTTTTTATTTACAACATATTGTGCAACTGCAGGGTCTTGAGACACATGCTAACTCGCAAACTAGAGCGCTCGCGACCTAAACGGTAGCCTTCAAGTTATTTCCTTTAAACTTAAATAGCCAAAAACTTACCACTTCCACACGGATAGGGAGGATAACTATTAACAGTTATTTAACCTTTAACATGAACATTAATCAAACGTAATAATTTTTTCTGGGTACATGATACCATACAGCATCCATATCAAAAACGTACCACTTCCACACGGATAGGGAGGATAACTATTAACAGTTATTTAACCTTTAACATGAACATTAATCAAACGTAATAATTTTTTCTGGGTACATGATACCATACAGCATCCATATCAAACTTGCGGGCCGCACTAACATTAAACTTTCATATCAAGGCGGGGACCTCAAACTAGTGTCCTACGGGCCACATTTGGCCCACGGGCCGCGTGTTTGACACCCCATGTCTAAAGCAATAAAGCCGCAATAAAGTCCACTCCTCTTCCACTTTCATACTTTCCTGTCATCATGTAGTAGCCCGTGGTTGAATATATGTTACCACTTCCACACGGATAGGGAGGATAACTATGAACGGGCCTCAAACTTGTGTCTTGCGGGCCACGTGTTTGAGACCCCTGGTCTAAATAGTCAACACAAATGCATAATAAGTAGTGAATGAATTAATTCATGTTGATGATTGACTTGATGTATTCTTTAAATGTCTCTGTAAACAGTTTTAGCTACGACCGTACACACCAAGTGACATCACCAAAAAGGACCTGAATACCAACTAGAAGGTTTCTGTACGTCACAAACTGGAGGAAAAAAGTACATTTTAAAAAAGCCCTTGGCTAAAACACAATAGCTCAGACCCTCACCAAGGCCAGAGTGTATAAAAGAGTAAAATCAATCCTGTTTGTGATTGTTTTGCCTCAGGTAATATATTGGGAATTTTAAAAAATTCTACTCTAAGTCTATTTTTATTGAATTCTCCTTTTTTTTTTAACCAAGTCAGGAATTCCTGACGCACGCTGATATAATTTGAAATGTTCTGTACATCCTTGACTTATAGTTGCACCCAAGCAATCAATAGCAACAGAACTATAACGCAGTGAAGCGAGTGATTTAATCTAGGACTAAATATCCAGAAGTGGATTACTTTCACACAATCTCACACCTCCACAGCTCTACATGAAATATGGATAAGGATGCATAGAGAGGGAGGGAGTGAGGGAGGAAGGGAAGGGAAGGGCTGTTGCAATGAAAAATAAAGGCATTCTCCCAAAGCACCACCTTCAATGGATATCGTGATGAAAAAGTTTTTGGCAGCTGGAGAATTTGGGGCCACTTTGCAAAGCAGATCTATCGTCCCCTACTGTCTTGATTTTGCCAGCAGTTTAATTAGAAAGACCCCCTGCAACGACACCATCCTACACTGACAGCCGATGAGCTCCCAGACACGCACAGAATATTCTGTGGTGTGCAGAACACAAAGACATGCAATATAATATGTAAAAAAAATGGTAATTTACATACAAAGATCATTAACAGTGTAATAATGATTGTATTTGTTATTATACAGAGCGTATTAATCAGTGAATACAAACAATGAGGTTATTGAAGTATCTTGATGACACATTCTGATAAAAAAAAAATGATGATTCAAGATTTAAGACGACCATTGTTAAAAAAAAAACTAAAATCCCCCTGAAATAGAAATTAGATAAAAAAGAGCTCATAGAGAGACTATAGTGGGAATGTTAAGTTAGTAAAGGTGGCTTCACGGAGGACATCCTCTATGTCAGGGGTCTCAAACTCAATTTACCTGGGGGCCACTGGAGCTAGGGTCTGGGCAAGGCTGGGCCGCATCAGGTTTTCCAAAAAAATTATAAAAAACAGAAAAATATACAAACTTTTTCAGTGCTTTGGTTCCGATTTTCTACAATAAAAGCTCTGATAAAACATTCCACTGTTCTCAAATATCTTAATTTGTATTTTTCTGCACAAAATAAGATGAAAAATAAATTAAAAAAACTTACCACTTCCACACGGATAGGGAGGATAACTATTAACAGTTATTTAACCTTTAACATGAACATTAATCAAACGTAATAATTTTTTCTGGGTACATGATACCATACAGCATCCATATCAAACTTGCGCGGGTCGCGCTAACATTAAACTTTCATATCAAGGCGGGGGCCTCAAACTAGTGTCCTGCGGGCCACATTTGGCCCGCGGGCCGCGTGTTTGTCTAAAGCAATAAAGCCGCAATAAAGTCCACTCCTCTTCCACCTTCATGCTTTCCTGTCATCATGTAGTAGCCCGTGGTTGAATATATGTTACCACTTCCACACGGATAGGGAGGATAACTATTAACAGTTATTTAACCTTTAACATGAACATTAGTCAAATGTAATAATTTTTTCTGGGTACATGATACCATACAGCATCCATATCAAACATTTGGCCCGCGGGCCGCGTGTTTGAGACCCCATGTCTAAAGCAATAAAGCCGCAATAAAGTCCACTCCTCTTCCACCTTCATGCTTTCCTGTCATCATGTAGTAGCCCGTGGTTGAATATATGTTACCACTTCCACACGGATAGGGAGGATAACTATTAACAGTTACTGGCCCGCCAGTTACTTTCGGAGTGTTTCCTGTAGTACATTGTATCTGAAGTAAACATGGGGGCTTCACTCGCATAGACTTCCTTCTTTGCAGAGCACAGGAGCCAATGACCACAAACAACCACGGACTCCCTGCCTGGCATCTCAAAAACATAAAGATTTAGTTTGGAAGCTTAAATTAAGTACAATGTTATGTAACTTAACTATTTTTGAGCTGACATGACTAATTAAAAAAAGTTTTCTATATAATTAGTATGTATGAGTCTTTCTTCAAAAACATAAAACTCCTTTTTGAGTGTTATTCTGCCACTTCCAGCTCCAGCCAGATGTTTACATATACTCATAATTGGCATGGATGCTGTATTGATTTTGCAAGCTTACTTACTTTATGTACTTTTACTGAGGTGGAACGACTGCACAAAGTGATTATTATAAGTATTTTCGCAAGGTTATCTTCGTCCTGACACTTTCTGTACCTATTTGACAGCTCTTAAAGTTAAATTGATTGGTTTCCTGGTCAGACAAAAGGAAATTGAACAGGGTTTTTTCCTTTTAATTGTGGTAATTGTTTTAATTCTGTAAATTTAATTCTAATTTAATTCTGTAAAGCACTTTGTGTTGCACGTCTTTGCAGGAAAAGTGCTATACAAATAAAGTTGATTTGATTTGATACTTATTTAAAGGTTTAGGTGAGTATGTATTGAAACAAAACATGTTTTAATGTCGGGCGGCACGGTGGTCTAGTGGTTAGCGCACAGACCACACAGCTAGGGAGACCAATGTATGTGAGTGTGAATGGCTCCAGCAACCCCCGTGACCCTTGTGAGGCAAAGTGGTAGAAAATGAATGAATGAATCTTCGTACTACATGTTCTTCTTCTAATATTTGGACTTTTTTCCCATAATATTTCTTTAATATTTAACATTCCCAAAGCTACTGTAAATGTAGGTTTAGTCGGTTTATCATTATATTACAACTTTATGGCAACTTCTTTAATATTTTAACTTAGGTTAATTGGTGACTCCAAATTGTCCATAGGTATGAATGTGAGTGTGAATGGTTGTTTGTCTATATGTGCGCTGTGATTGGCTGGCCACCAGTCCAGGGTGTACCCCGCCTCTCGCCTGAAGACAGCCGGGATAGGCTCCAGCAACCCCAGTGACCCTTGTGAGGCAAAGTGGTAGAAAATGAATGAATGAATCTTCGTACTACATGTTCTTCTTCTAATATTTGGACTTTTTCCCATAATATTTCTTTAATATTTAACATTCCCAAAGCTTCTGTAAATGTAGGTTTAGTCGGTTTATCATTATATTACAACTTTATGGCAACTTCTTTAATATTTTAACTTAGGTTAATTGGTGACTCCAAATTGTCCATAGGTATGAATGTGAGTGTGAATGGTTGTTTGTCTATATGTGTCCTGTGATTGGCTGGCCACCAGTCCAGGGTGTACCCCGCCTCTCGCCTGAAGACAGCTGGGATAGGCTCCAGCACCCCCGCGACCCTCATGAGGAAAAAGTGGTAGAAAATGAATGAATGAATGAATGTTTTAATGTCCATAAAATTCAAATGACAGTTTTTTGATCATACAGTGTAGCCATAAACTGGCATCCTGTACAGTCAATTTGGTTCAAAGAGAATTTACTAAAAAAAAATAAATAAATAAATAACTCCTACAGCTATAATCCCCTCTGAGCACCAAATTTAAAAAATAAAAACAAAAAGCATTGATATGAGAGGATTACCACAGACAGGGATCTTAATCACTAAATTTGAAAACAGTTGGGAAGTAAAAAATCTCCCAGATCTGCATCTGGCTTTGCTTCTTAGAGCGTGAGATTAGACAGTAATGTGATTCTTGGTTGTGAACATGACACAAAGAGGTCTGATAGATATCAACATCAATATCAGCAACATAAAAAAAAAAAACATTTTGCGATAATCACAGCACTAAGTAAGTAAGTTTTGCATCAAATCTGCAGGGATGTTCCAATGCATTGTTTTGTTTTCAATACACCCTTTATTGATTGAATTAATTAAAAACACAAATGCATCATTTCTCTTTTTAGACAAGACTGCACCCTTTAAGATGTTCTAATTAAATGTAATTAATTCATTTGTTTGCAGCTATCATGAAATCCTATTAATCTCAATTGCACAGTAAAATACCCACAAACCCTGCTGGGTAGTTTCTCTCCATACTTCTGACAAAGCAAACCTTCTGGCCATGGCACGTATAGATGTACCATCTTTGAAGTTACACTGTCATGATCACGTGTTTCCTTTATTTTTTTAACATGTGTTGATACGGTACATGCAATATTAAAGATGCTACACAAGAACTACACAAGAACACCACCACCAGCTAGCAGATGATGGATAGAAATAGAAAGTGAAACTTAAGCGTCTGTGCTTAGAAAGTGAAAGTTAAGTTTGTGTGAAAGTGAGAACTAAGCTGGTGTGAGTGAGATCAAAATCTATTGTGTCATATCATGTCTCTTGTTGTGTTGCGCGACTCTGATTGTGCTATGTGAGTGTCTGTGTCCTGAAGTATCTGCAGAATGTAAAGCAAAGGCCTCTTATTTGCAAACATGATATTAAACTTAAGCGTCTGTGCTTAGAAAGTGAAAGTTAAGTTTGTGTGAAAGTGAAAACTAAGCTGGTGTGAGTGAGATCAAGGACTTCATTGTGTCATATCAAGTCTCTTGTTGTGTTGCGCAACTCTGATTGTGCTATGTGAGTGTCTGTGTCCTGAAGTTATTAGATTGACAATACACTGATTTATGAAACTGTATAATATCTCACACCTAAATTATGATTGGCAGCCAAAAAGTTTAATATTTGACCTATACCCAAGTCCATACTTATTTTCATCTTCTCTGTATTACGATGTTGTTATAATAATATGCAAATGGAGTGTGATTAACAGTTTTAAATTAGGCCTCTACTAATTTTGTGGAAATTGCACTCTCAGCAGCCTTTTTGCAAGGTTAGTAAATACTTTCACGTATCCGCAGAATGTAAAGCAAAGGCCTCTTATTTGCAAACATGATATTAAACTTAAGCGTCTGTGCTTAGAAAGTGAAAGTTAAGTTTGTGTGAAAGTGAAAACTAAGCTGGTGTGAGTGAGATCAAAATATATTGTGTCATATCAAGTCTCTTGTTGTGTTGCGCAACTCTGATTGTGCTATGTGAGTGTCTGTGTCCTGAAGTATCCGCAGAATGTATTATTTGCAAACATGATAGTAAACTTAAGCGTCTGTGCATAGAAAGTGAAAGTTAAGTTTGTGTGAAAGTGAGAACTAAGCTGGTGTGAGTGAGATCAAAATCTATTGTGTCATATCACGTCTCTTGTTGTGTTGCGCAACTCTGATTGTGCTATGTGAGTGTCTGTGTCCTGAAGTTATTAGACTGACAATGCACTGATTCACCTATCTGCAGAATATAAAGCAAAGGCCTCTTATTTGCAAACATGATATTAAACTTAAGCGTCTGTGCTTAGAAAGTGAAAGTTAAGTTTGTGTGAAAGTGAGAACTAAGCTGGTGTGAGTGAGATCAAAATCTATTGTGTCATATCACGTCTCTTGTTGTGTTGCGCAACTCTGATTGTGCTATGTGAGTGTCTGTGTCCTGAAGTTATTAAACTGAAAATGCACTGATTTATGAAACTGTACAATATCTCACACCTAAATCATGACTGGCTGCCAAAAAGTTTAATATTTGACCTATACCCAAGTCCATACTCATTTTCATCTTGTCTGTATTACAATGTTGTTATAATAATATGCAAATGGAGTGTGATTAACAGTTTTAAATTGGGCCTCTACTTAAATTTGGTGGGAATTGCACTCTCAGCAGCCTTTTTGCAAGGTTAGTAAATACTTTCACGTATCTGCAGAATGTAAAGCAAAGGCCTCTTATTTGCAAACATGATAGTAGATGCTGAGATGCGGGATGACACGCCTCGGCAATATCGCCTCCCAGGTCTTATTGCCTCATCTATCTCTTATCAAGGCCATAGAAAATAGTGAAGGTACCTTAGCGCGATAATGGGATTTACTTTCTTAAATAATGACTGAGCTATTGGCTAAAGTAAAGACCGCCAGTGCCTTTGTGTGAACAAACATGCATTCCAGATGAGCCGGTAGGTTATTTTGGGACACAGTGTTTCAATCTTTCAGTAGACTCTGTTGTCATTGTTTTAATACTTGCTGTAGAATATAATACCGACAAAAAAAAAGCTACTTATGCATGCATCGCTGCTGTTCACCCACGTTAAAATGTTGAAATAACATGTGGAGTCACCTGGTAACTCTCGAGGTAGAAGATAATTATTCTGAGTATACAGGCTGTGGCAACTGCTTCATGAAACAAACCAGCCGAGCCCTGAGCCACAATTTCATAATAAATGTCCTTTTGCTGCATGGACGCCTTGCAGAGAATTTAGGCATGGACATTTCATTTCTTATTTGCTGACACATGTGTTGCCTAATGTGAGGCCTGGTCTGCAGTGCAATACACATAATGGAAGTACACTGTCACAGTGTACTTAAAGGACTGCGGAGACTGTTGATATTTAAAAAAAAAAAAAAAAAAAAAAAAGATTAAAGACACAGCTTTTTAATCAGGCTTTTAACTAATATTTTTTTATATTATTTATTTTATATATTTTTTTTTACAATTTTTTTTCATCTTTTTAGTCCTATTTTATGCTTTTAGTTTTTAGCTTTTAACTCCAGTGTTTCCTCAGGGAAGGTCCTCCACACTGGGGGCCGTGTCGGGTCTGCTGAGGGGGTGCCATCCTTGGGTCCCTTCGACCCGGCCGGCTGGGGGTTCCTCCCTTTTAATGTGGGGGTCTGCCCGTTTGTCGGAGTCGGGGGGCCCGGGTGCTGGTCCCCCGATGGCACGGCCCACGGCTCCTCCCAGTGTAGACTCCCTACTATGTGTGATTGTGTGTGGGGGGGGGTTTAGTATGGAGGGTGGGAGGGAGGGGCTTTCTTAGTAATTGTGGTAATTGTTTTTAATTCTGTAAAGCACGTTGCATGTCTTTGCAGGAAAAGTGCTATACAAATAAAGTTGATTTGATTAAAGGTGCCATACAAAGTCTATTTATGTCTATTTAGCTTCTCATTGGGAGTGACCAGGATAGATAGGATCAGGAACGAGTACATCACAATGACATTACATGTTAGAAGCCTTGGAGATAAAGTCAGAAAGGCCAGACTGAGATGGTTGGGACTGTGTGTGTGTGGGTGTGTGTGTCTAGAATGGTGGGTCGGAGGGAGGGGCTTTCTTCATATTTGTTTTTCCTTTTAATTGTGGTAATTGTTTTTAATTCTGTAAAGCACTTTGTGTTGCATGTCTTTGCAGGAAAAGTGCTCTACAAATAAAGTTGATTTGATTTGATTAAAGGTGCCGTACAAAGTCTATTTATGTCTATTTAGGTTCTCATTGGGAGTGACCAGGATAGATAGGATCAGGAACGAGTACATCACAATGACATTACATGCTAGAAACCTTGGAGATAAAGTCAGAAAGGCCAGGCTGAGATGGTTCGAACATGTCCAGAGGAGAAATAGTGAATATATTGGTAGAAGGATGCTGGCAGGTAGAAGGCTTAGATGAAGACCAAAGAGGAGGTTTATGGATGTAGTGAAGAAGGACATGAGTGTAGTTGGTGTGAGAGACACTGATGACATAGTTGGATGGAGGTGATTGATTTGCTGTGGAGACCCCTGAAGGGAAAACCAGAAAGAGAAAGAAGAAGACATCCATCCATCCATTTTCTTCCACGTACCCGACGTTGGGTCACGGGGGCAGGAGCCTAAGCAGTGAATCCCAGCTTTCCCACGCTCCCTGGTGGATCCGGAGGTGTTCACAGATCATTTGAGAGAAACGGTCTCCCAAAAGTGTCCTGCACTCCAACCAGTCGGATGTACCCTGAACATCACCACCAAGGAGCCATCTTCAACATCAGAGTTCGTATCACTGCAGGTCCAAGTTCATACATCGGTTCTCCTTTACATCGAGAGGAGGCTCGGGCTTCCAGTCCGGATGCCTCCCTAGTGAGGTGCTGGAGCTGGAAGAGCTGGAGGAGGTGGCCTGGGACCGGAAAGTCTGGGCATCACTACTGAGACTGCTGCCCCCGCGACCCGGACCCGGATAAGCGGAGAAAAATGGATGAATGGTCTGTACAGATAAATCAGCTTCTAAATAATATTCCAAATTAAAGATGGGGGGTTGTAGAAGAGAGGATTCTGTCCCCTAGGGAGGGGGGCATGACAGCAAATACAATAATTACAGATAGCACTTGTAAACCGGGACTTCACACGATAGTGTAAACACAGAGAGATTGAACTATTTCAGGAACACGACTGGGTGACACCGCCTCCCTGCTCCCCGAAAAGCATATTTTCTGGAACGTGTTTTGGGGTATTTTCAGCCCACCCAAATATCTGTTTACACACTGTGTCGTCTCTCACTGTAAGAACTAAAAATCTATTCATTTTGCATTTGACATCACTGAAATTAGCTTGTTTTTCTCTCTCAAGCTGTTGTGCCTCACAGCTGCTCTATTTACTAGGATGCTTTAGAATTGTATGACAAGTATTTCAATGCCAGGAAAATAGTGACTATTTTTCATGATGATGTTTCAATACGGCCACGCTGTAGTCTTGTGTAGTAATTCCCAAACAAGAGTATGAATACACCTAGTGGTACGTCAACAAAACACAAGGGGTACTGAAAACATTTAATTTCGATGATGATAAGTAAATAGGCGGCACGGCGGTCTAGTGGTTAGCGCACAGACCTCACAGCTAGGAGACCAGGGTTCAATCCCACCCTTGGGCATCTCTGTGTGGAGTTTGCATGTTCCATGTCCCCGTGCATGCGTGGGTTTTCTCCGGGTACTCCGGTTTCCTCCCACATTCCAAAAACATGCTAGGTTAATTAGCGACTCCAAATTGTCCATAGGTATGAATGTGAGTGTGAATGGTTGTTTGTCTATATGTGCCCTGGGATTGGCTGGCGACCAGTCCAGGGTGTACCCCGCCTCTCGCCCGAAGACAGCTGGGATAGGCTCCAGCACCCCCCGCGACCCTCGTGAGGAAAAGCGGTAGAAAATGAATGAATGAATGAATTGCTGTGTTTTTATTAATAGATATTAGTGTCAACATTTTAGCTTCTCTTTACATTTTGCGTTTTTTTTTCTATTTTCGGGCGGCACGGCGGTCTAGTGGTTAGCGCACAGACCTCACAGCTAGGAGCCCCAGGGTTCAATTCCACCCTCAGCCATCTCTGTGTGGAGTTTGCATGTTCTCCCCGTGCATGCGTGGGTTTTCCCCGGGTACTCCGGTTTCCTCCCACATTCCAAAAACATGCTAGGTTAATTGTATAAAGGTATGAATGTGAGTGTGAATGGTTGTTTGTCTAAATGTGCCCTGTGATTGGCTGGCGACCAGTCCAGGGTCTATTTTCCAAATTTTGGATGGATTTTTTGGTTACATTTAATTTTTTACTATGTCGCCATTTTACAAAAGGGTCGCAAATCAGCAAATCAATCTCCTCCTACACAAAATAAGATCAAGAATAAAGAAAATCAATCAATCAGTAATAAATAAATATAATAATAATAATAAAACGGCAAATAATAAAAACTTAAGAAACCACATATAGTTGGTGGGTAGACAAATTATTTTTTTCAGATTAAATTTAACAAAGCATTATTAGAGCCCTGTAGACATGACAAAACACGACTATAGTCACATTTATCCTCTTTTTATTTACAACATATTGCGCAACTGCAGGGTCTTGAGACACATGCTAACTCGCAAACTAGAGAGCCAGCGACCTAAACGGTAGCCTTCAAGTTATTTCCTTTAAACTTAAATAGCCAAAAACTTACCACTTCCACACGGATAGGGAGGATAACTATTACAGTTATTTAACCTTTAACATGAACATTAATCAAACGTAATATTTTTTTCTGGGTACATGATACCATACAGCATCCATATCAAAAACGTACCACTTCCACACGGATAGGGAGGATAACTATTAACAGTTATTTAACCTTTAACATGAACATTAATCAAACGTAATGTTTTTTTCTGGGTACATGATACCATACAGCATCCATATCAAAAACGTACCACTTCCACACGGATAGGGAGGATAACTATTAACAGTTATTTAACCTTTAACATGAACATTAATCAAACGTAATATTTTTTTCTGGGTACATGATACCATACAGCATCCATATCAAACTTGCGTGGGCCGCACTAACATTAAACTAAAATATCAAGGCGGGGGCCTCAAACTAGTGTCCTGCGGGCCGTGTGTTTGAGACCCCTGCTTTATAGGAACAGACCTTGTTCATAACCCAAGGACCAACTGTGATGTATGTATAAGCATTTCTGTGCTGATTTTTCAGTGTTCAAATGTGTCGTCAGCAAGAGTCATCCATGTTTAGTGACTACATAGCAGAAACAGAAGCTTTCCAACCAATATCAAAGCAGGTGATACTTCAGCTTGAGATTTCTCCCCCCGGGGAGGAGAATGTGCAGAGTTGACCCCCCCCCCGAGTGGCCACCCGTTGCATTCCTTTGAGTGCTCTCCATCCATAATAGCACTTCACCGCCACTTTCATCTCTCAGCACCAAGCAGACAGGCTCCCCAATTCCCTGTCCACTACACTTGTCTCATGGTAATATTCACCAAGTTATCAGGATCTCCAAAATGCTAATACATTGTGTTTATAGTGATAATCTGAGCCAAGTGTCCAAGTAAAGGAAGAAACCTTTAAAGTGGGTGAAATCATACTTTACTTCCTGTTTGTTGAAAGGCTAGCATCAGTGGATAAAAGCCCACTCAGAAGTCAGGATGTGTTTTTTTTTTCCCCTCCCATTGCTAGCACAAGGAATTGAGCATCAAAAGGTTCAGAAGCGTCAGATCTTGGACTAACACTGACCTCCATACGGACTGAAAAAGAAATGTGAGTGACAGCACACCATTTTATGATTACATGCCTGACAGGCTGCGCTCATTGAAAAGCAAGGGGACAGATGTTTGCTCTCACTCACATGCAATTATGTTATGACTTCATGAAAATGAGAAATTAATTGAAAATGAAATGTGGGGGAAATATATTTTCCTTCAAATACTGTTTGTGTATTTGCTGTAATGACTGGCAGGCATAGCGGAGTCCATTTTTCATATTATGTATTAGTTTATGTTTGGTGTTCATTGAAAATAATCAGCACTATTATAAATACTAGAAAATTCCCGCGGAAATTTTGATGGGCTTGCCACCTGTGCTGTGAACCTCGGGCCCGGTGTGCCAATGGCTACCATGCTAGCACCTAGCAAGAAAGCCTCAAGTACCGAAAAGGTTGATGCAGTCCCATAGTGTCTCCACATCTTGCCATGTGTCTATTTGCATTTAGACATTAGTAAATTAGCTTAAATGCTAACATGCTAACGGCTACCATGCTAGCACCTTGCAAGACAGCCTCAGGTCCCGAAAAGTTTGGGGCAGTCTCACAGTGTCCCCACATCATGCCATGTGTGTATTTGCCTTTAGACATGAGTAAATTACCTAAAATGCTAACATGCTAACAATCACCATGCTAACACCTAGCAAGACAGCCTCAAGTCCAAAAAGTGTCCAGGCAGTCCGATAGTGTCCCCACATCATACCATGTGTGTATTTGCCTTTATATATGAGTAAATTAGCTAAAATGCTAACATGCTAATAGTCATCATGCTAGCACCTAGCAAGAAAGCCTCAAGTATCGAAAAGGTTGATGCAGTCCCATAGTGTCCCCACATCTTGCCATGTGTCTATTTGCATTTAGACATGAGTAAATTAGCTTAAATGCTAACATGCTAACGGCTACCATGCCAGCACCTTGCAAGACAGCCTCAGGTCCCGAAAAGTTTGGGGCAGTCTCACAGTGTCCCCACATCATGCCATGTGTGTATTTGCCTTTAGACATGAGTAAATTAGCTAAAATGCTAACATGCTAACAATCACCATGCTAACACCTAGCAAGACAGCCTCAAGTCCAAAAAGTGTCCAGGCTGTCCGATAGTGTCCCCACGTCATACCATGTGTGTATTTGCCTTTATATATGAGTAAATTAGCTAAAATGCTAACATGCTAACAGTCATCATGCTAGCACCTAGCAAGAAAGCCTCAAGTACCGAAAAGGTTGATGCAGTCCCATAGTGTCCCCACATCTTGCCATGTGTCTATTTGCATTTAGACATGAGTAAATTAGCTTAAATGCTAACATGCTAACGGCTACCATGCCAGCACCTTGCAAGACAGCCTCAGGTCCCGAAAAGTTTGGGGCAGTCTCACAGTGTCCCCACATCATGCCATGTGTCTATTTGCATTTAGACATGAGTAAATTAGCTTAAATGCTAACATGCTAACGGCACTCACATTCATACCTATGGACAATTTGGAGTCGCCAATTAACCTAGCATGTTTTTGACCACGCATGCACTTGCAAACTCCACACAGAGATGGCTGAGGGTGGAATTGAACCCTGGTCTCCTAGCTGTGAGGTCTGCGTGCTAACCACTCAACCACCGTGCCGCCACTATATTTTTATATTTAGGGATTTTTATGTGGCCGTATGAATGTGAGTGTGAATGGTTGTTTGCGTATATGTGCCCTGTGATTGGCTGGCGACCGGTCTTAGTGGATGGATGAGTTCTTCTGCTATCGGATTGATAATATCGGTATTCGCCGATAGCGGTTAAACTACGCATTTTTTTTTGAAGACGAAAGTGTCCGACAATCTTCTAGCCAAATCTAGCATCTGCTGATGAATCATTAAAAACAAACTACAGCTATTGTGTGTACTATTCAAGTAAAGAATAAATTATGTAATATTACAGTACAGACATGACATAGCGACAGAGTTTCACGGCGCAGAAACACTTCCTGCACTTCCTGCTCTCCACCCACCTAACACCAATAAGCAACAATATGTTAAAAATAGTCTAGAAAGCTAAAAAGGACCAGGGGGAAATTGTATACACACGGTGACATCTGTTTCCCGTAATTTAAATATAATATGTATGTATAATACATATAATAGGATGAAAGGGCAAAACGCAGAAAACAAATATACATGACAGGCGTAAGCCGTGATGGATGCATGCAGGAAGGTTTAGGACGATGCGGGATGCAGCTATCTGTGTTTCAAAGGTAGAGGATTTTCCACCTGCATTCATGTGACACTTTGACAGTTCCAATCCCGCCTTATCTGTCTTCTTTCTCCTCCTCGCCTCATCCTTTTTCCTCTTACCTTTTACCGTCCATCACCATTGCCCGTGCCGGTTTCAAAGGTCTTTATATTTTAATTACACTCCAATTGAGGTTCAATCCCAAGTACATGCATTACAGGCTATACTGTACTTTATGTAGGTTTCATTCAATTATTCATGAGGGTTAAAGTGGACCTATTATGCTCATTTTTCGCCCCTTTGAATAAAGGTATGGACTCCAATAGAGCAGCTACACACAATAACATGCAGCTTTCTAGATCTTCCAGAATCTGTATTTCGTTGGATTTCCAAAACATTCATTCATTCATTCATTTTCTACCGCTTTTTCCTTACGAGGGTCGCGGGGGTGCTGGAGCCTATCCCAGCTGTCTTTGGGTGAGAGGCAGGGTTACACCCTGGACTGGTACATATAGACAAACAACCATTCACACGCCAATGGCTACCATGCTAGCACCTAGCAAGAAAGCCTCAAGTACCGAAAAGGTTGATGCAGTCCCATAGTGTCCCCACATCTTGCCATGTGTCTATTTGCATTTAGACATGAGTAAATTAGCTTAAATGCTAACATGCTAACGGCACTCACACTCATACTTATGGACAATTTGGAGTCGCTAATTAACCTAGCATGTTTTTGGAATGTGGGAGGAAACCGGAGTACCCGGAGAAAACCCACGCATGCACGGGGAGATCATGCAAACTCCACACAGAGATGGCCGAGGGTGGAATCGAACCCTAGTCCTCCTAGCTGTGAGGTCTGCGCGCTAACCACTCGACCGTCGTGCTGCCCGATTTCCAAAAGAGTCTCTTTTAATTCATTCAACCCATGGCCCGCCTCCATGCACGGCCACTCTGCAGTGATTGGTCACACTCCCAAGTGTTCCCGAAGACTTCTGGACTACTGCCGAATCTCACTTTCTAATTCTAAGTTGTTACATTAAGTATGTCCTTCTGACTCGAAGTAATGTTCGAAAGTCATCAGACTTGGCGGATAGTCCAGCTTTGCCAAAATAGTCCGATATTTTTCAAGCCTACAGCTTGTATCTGAGCACGCCCGTATAAAGAATTCCAGTTCACTGTGACATCACAGAGAGTCGGTGTCGGAAAAAACAAGCATTCACAGCCAAAACGTCTTTCAGGGCTCACTTCCCAAACCTCATTATTTGAAACTTTGGCATAGTTTAACACAATAACACAACATTCTAACAACATTTGTAGGTCAGAAAAATGGGAAAAAGCATAACTGGTCCCTTTTAAGCTTGCCTGAGGGCAAAACACACACATACAATTAAATGAATACAACAGAAACACTACAGGCTTATTTTCTCACTGTAGACACACAAAAAAAAAATCATATAATCATGAATTTGAGAGAACATGCAGTTCGTTATTTTGCAAATAATGAGGAAAAAAACATTATGCTTTAATTAGAGTGAAGTCTGTTTTCTTTCACTGCTTGGGAAGCAAGCAAGCTATGATTGCAACTGCGATTGCACTGCATGTTACTGAAGCAGCATCTTATTTCATATTTTGATTTTTATTAAAAAACTGCTTGTTTTTCCACTGAATTAACAAGATGTACCTGCACCTACCGTGCAACACACTGATAATGTGCATCGTAGCTGAATTACATGTCCTTTGTATCCTTAGAGCACACATCCATAATTTGTCTTTTGGCTGTCAAGAGACTGGCAGATAAGAAAGTACCAATACCAGACCAATTACAGCCAGCAGATCATATGTCTGCTGAGAGGCCTCACACACACACACACACACACACACACACACACACACATGCGCACCCCCCCCAGCACGCACCCATTCACACACACCTGCCACTCCAGGCCCAGCTTCCTCACCACAGCTGGAGCTGCACATCACAAGCACTCTCCTTGAACCCAAAACTTGAATTGCTCACTCTTGACCGCAGATCTGTAGGTGTGTGTGTTTTTTTTTTTTTTTTTCAGAACCAATCCACAAACACACTCTCGCACACGCAGACTTCCATGACCTGCGGGCACAACATGGATTTCCAGACCCCTCAATGCTGTACTTTGTTTGGAAAGCAAAGACACAAAGAGAAACGGATAGATTTTCTTTTAATGGTGAAAAGACCATCAGGGGGCTTATGTCTGGATTTGAAGCCCCGGATAGCAAGTTATTGAAAATGACAGCAGGTTGAACACAATGGCTGCCGTGGATTACTGTGTGATCATCACAACAGCACTGCGTGTGTACACAATGTTCTTAGCTAAGCACAATTGTCCTGGTGACACCGGAACCTTGACTGCGTGAGTGTGCACCCAGGAGCTATACGCCGAGGATGCAACGTCGGGATCCAGAGTCTGTCATTTGCAGGTCAGAAAAGTGGAGAAATCATAATATGTTTGAAGCCACGACGAGGTTAGAGAAAAATGAATAAGAATCCATCACATTTTTATGGGGATTTTTTTTTAAAAATCAAACAAAGAAACCACCAATAGTTGGTCTGTTATTATGGGCTTGCTCTGTCTATGGGGCTTGCATTACATATTGTTATTATGGGCTTGCCCATATTGTTATTATGCCCATAATAACAAGCCCATATTGTTATTATGGGCTTGCTCAGTAATGCAAGCCCCATAGACTGCTGTCTATGGGGCTTGCATTACTGAGCAAGCCCATAATAACTGACCAACTATTGGAAAATGAATAAGAATCCATCACATTTTTATGGGGATTTTTTTTTTAGTTATTATGGGCTTGCTCAGTAATGCAAGCCCCATAGACAGCCCATAATAACTGACCAACTATTGGTGGTTTCTTTGTTTGATTTAAAAAAAAAATCCCCATAAAAATAGACAGGAGTCTATGGGGCTTGCATTACTGAGCAAGCCCATATTGTTATTATTAGACAGCAGTCTATGGGGCTTGCATTACTGAGCAAGCCCATATTGTTATTCCTTGTGATGTTTAGCTATTATAATATCTTAATCTTCCCATTTTTGCGCGCGTAATGCGGCCAAAACCGCAAGAAGGACCCCCACACATGTTACACCGCCGGAATCCTGACGCTCAGGACTACAGCGGTATTTATTTTTTTGGAACGTTTTGTGTAACCATGGCGATGCTATTCACCAAATCGTTCAAAAATGGGCCACTAGATTAGGTACACCTGTTCTATTTTTAGAACAGCCACATTCCAGGAAAAATGAGAATTTACAGACCTTTCACAGCCTTGTACCTCAGCCATACGGCCACGTAGAAACGTGATTGACGGCTCATTTTTGAGATAAACTTCTCAACTCTCCCTGTGGCTAAATGCTAATTGCTATCATGTTAGCATTTAAGCAAATTTACTCATGTCTAAAGTCAAATACACACATGGCATGATGTAGGGAGGTTATAGGACAACCTTGGCACTTTCTAAACTTGAGGCCCTCTTGCTAGGTGCTAGAATGATGACTGTTAGCATGTTAGCATTTTAGCTAATTTACTCATATATAAAGGCAAATACACACATGGTATGATGTGGGGACACTATCGGACTGCCTGGACACTTTTTGGACTTGAGGCTGTCTTGCTAGTTGTTAGCATGGTGATTGTTAGCATGTTAGCATTTTGGCTAATTTACTCATGTCTAAAGGCAAATACACACATGGCATGATGTGGGGACACCGTGAGACTGCCCCAAACTTTTCGGGACCTGAGACTGTCTTGCAAGGTGCTAGCATGGTAGCCATTAACATGTTAGCATTTAAGCTAATTTACTCATGTCTAAATGGAAATAGACACATGGCAAGATGTGGGGACACAATGGGACTGCCCCAAACTTTTCGTGACCTGAGGCTGTCTTGCTTGATAGCCGTTAGCATGTTAGCAAATACACACATGGTATGATGTGGGGACACTATCGGACAGCCTGGACACTTTTTGGACTTGAGGCTGTTTTGCTAGGTGTTAGCATGGTGATTGTTAGCATGTTAGCATTTTGGCTAATTTACTCATGTCTAAAGGCAAATACACACATGGCATGATGTGGGGACACTGTGAGACTGCCCCAAACTTTTCGGGACCAGAGGCTGTCTTGCAAGGTCTATATGTGCCCTGTGATTGGCTGGCGACCAGTCCAGGGTGTACCCCGCCTCTCGCCCAAAGACAACTGGGATGGGCTCCAGCACCCCCGCGCCATGGCAAGCTAAAACTCAATTCTTAACCCCTGACATCACTTCCTGTCTGCCACTTACTCTCCTCCCCTAGGAAACACATTTATAGCAACACACAAGCATGTCTTATTTATATTTGACATAGTATATGACGTAGTTACTTCAGCCTTTTTGTATCTTTAACAGTTTCCACTCTTCTGGTAAGATGTTGGAGTTCATCCATGGGAATGTTTATCCATACAAGCTGTATTTGCCGTGTTGAGTTGATGTGTGGGAGAACACAAAACTCACATTCACACCAGCCTTTTGCAGGTCCAATGGTGACAAAACGAGTCCTCAGCTTACACATCCAAAAGGTTGGGACCGTGCTCATACGTACAAGCTGAAACAGCCTGTTTGCAAGAAGGGGGGTTTCAAACCTACGCAGACTGGCTTGGAGCATCTCACAGACATCTCAGCCCAATCAGTGAACTTGATTGTAATTAAAGTCAATGAGCGATGCAGATTAACTTGCATACATTTGAACGACCAATTCTCGAAATTGCAAGCTAAAAAGCAAAGGGGTCAGATTGCAGATCAAAATTTATAATCAATTATTAATTTATTTTCAGTCCTTCTGTTGATTATCATTGTTCTTAATTCGTTTTGCATATATAGAGGCAGCACTGAGTCTTAATAAATAATGTGATATTCTGCAAAAATAATCCACTTAAGTCAAAACAATAAGAATGCATGTTGAAGATTACATTATTTTGATAAACTCAAGTTATATATCATTCATATCAGCTTCTGTATGACATATGAGGAGTAGTACAAGATTTAGTTTTTTTCACAGTGCTATACAGTAAAAATGGGGAGACCATATTATGACCAAAAACCAGGACCGGCAATGAAAGAGTCAGACTCTGACTTTACCCAAAGACGCCTCAAAAAAATGTTGATTTTGTTAATACTTGGGTTGTTTATATTGTTTATTTTTCTATATTGTGTATTTTGTACTGCTTAACTGACTCTGTAGTCTTGCTGCTGTGCAATACAAATTTCCCCACTGAGGGACGAATAAAGGCATATCTTAATCTTAAAAATATACAGTATCGGTAAACCTCGGATATATCGGAAATTCGCTCACAACGGACAGATAAAAAAGAACCAATTTTTCTGTAATGCATTTCCAATAAAAATTCATTGCATATATCGGATTTTTTATAACGGATTTCGCCTATTTCGGACAAAATCTCCAGTCCCGTTCCAATGCATTTCCATTAAATTTCCCTCGCATATATCGGATGGCTGCATCGTGGCGCTCCGATTCGCCGAATCGTGACAGGCCGCTATACGACGTCGTTTGCAGCGTTTGCAGCGTTGCCTGCGCGTCCAGGTACATTGGAAACATAGTCAAGGAAGTGCCTTTTTATAACGGATAAAATCCGATTTACGCATATACCGGATATAAATCCGATATATGCGTAAAACGGACATTTTCCGGTATACGCATATAACGGATTTCGCTTATATCGCACAAAACCAGTGGGAACAATTGAATCCGATATATCCGAGGTTTACTGTATAAACTTTAACCAAGACACAAACTCCACAGTTCTAAAAAGAGAATGACACAGGAACCTGAGGTCAAATGACTTATCCAGTTTTAAATGTAACTAATATTTTCGGAAAAATGTGCCCTCCAAATTCGCAAACCAGTGTTCTACATGACAATTAAACAAAAAAAAATACATATTCTGCTTATTCTTTGGCTTTTTGGCAAGAATTCACCCACGCTACAGTCTCTCAGGGATGACGTCACGTTCTGCAAAGTGCCCTAATGCCGCTCAAATTAATGACTTAACCCTTGTATTATGTTACGGGTCAATTTGACCCGTTTCAGTTTTTGTGTTGACCAAAGTACTTTTTATCCTTTCTGTTTCTTCATGAAATTTTGTGACTTTTCCTCATCTAGGGTCACTAACACAAAAACTGAAACGGGTCAAATTGACCCGTAACATAATACAAGGTTAACTAGCATGATTTGTTAACAAATCAGTTTTTGTGTTAATGACCCTAGATGAGGAAAAGTCACAAAATTTCATGAAAAAAAAGAAAGCATAACCAGTACTTTGGTCAACACAAAAACTGAAACGGGTCAATTTGACCCGTAACATAATACAAGGGTTAACAAATCATGCTAGTTAACCTTGTATTATGTTACGGGTCAATTTGACCCGTTTCAGTTTTTGTGTTAATGACCCTAGATGAGGAAAAGTCACAAAATTTCATGGAAAAAAAAGAAAGGATAACCAGTACTTTGGTCAACACAAAAACTGAAACGGGTCAAATTGACCCGTAACATAATACAAGGTTAACTAGCATGATTTGTTAACAAATCAGTTTTTGTGTTAATGACCCTAGATGAGGAAAAGTCACAAAATTTCATGAAGAAAAAGAAAGGATAACCAGTACTTTGGTCAACACAAAAACTGAAACGGGTCAAATTGACCCGTAACATAATACAAGGGTTAATGAAAAACAACGAAAACCAGGACATTTTCATCAACATGTTTGGTCACCTGAATGAAGTAACTTCCTTGATATGAAAGAAATCCACTTCAATAGATGTGACCTTATTTTTAACCAAAGTACCTGGTACTTGAGGATACCAGCGACAACACAGATTTTAGCTTTGTGTGCCATGTCAAGGAAAAACACGCTCCACTCCACTGCCCATCTTCCTTGCACAGATATGGGTTGCTCAGCTTTCACCTAATGTTTATTCCCCAGGGAATCCTCTCCTTCCTGCTCAAGTTGAGGTATTTTCTCCTTCTGCACCTTTTTGGTTACTAAGCATCCTCACACACAAATAACGACTCAACACAGCAGATTCGTTCGGGAGTGCAACAAAACGATCAAAGCCTCTTCAGTCAAAGAGTCGGTGCGAGCTTGCTGCGTTAACACTCTCTCAATCTTAGTGCACATAACAACTAGCGCGCTTTACGATAGTTCTTAGCGTGTCCTTCAGAATGAAGGTTACGCTACAAGAATGTGATGAAACCGTAAAACTGACAAAACTGCTTATTATTCCAATTATAACAGGAACTTAATAGCTTTTTGGGCTTAGCCGAAGAAGGCAGATGTCAAGATAGGAGACAATGCAAAGGTTAAACTATTTCAGAGGTCAAATAAGTTGTGCGCTAATTCTGGTTTTAAGCTTGATACCCCTTTCTGTTCTGCATATTGATGTGTTCATGAACTCGACAGTGGAGAGAGAATTGAAGTGTGCATGAGACACAAACAATTAAGTATACTTAATATAATATAACGCTTGATTATACAAAGTAAAAAATATTGCACAAAGCTTCCAGCGTATACCTAAAAGGATCAATCAGTATCCATTGATGAGAAGTACAGTAGGTGGCTCTTGTGGGTTGAGAAAATGAGAAGTGCAATGCAAACAAAGCGTGGATGTTACCATAGCAACAATACAAGCAAAACAAGGCTTTCCATAGGCATGATGCATGAATAGATGGTACTTGTTGAGTGCGCTCGCTCTCTCTCTCTCACACACGGAGAACATACAAACTCCACACAGCGAAGACCAAGCTTGAATTTGAACCCAGAACCTAGAACCACCCAACCATAAACTTCAACATCTCCACTGTCTCCACATTGTTGTCAAGATGCTACTCATGAAAAAACTCAAATTAATTTCATTAGAATTAATGAAATTTACACAAAAAACATTTAGTCAGCACATAGTATATACCAGGGGTCTCAAACTCAATTTACCTGGGGGCCACTGGAGCTAGGGTCTGGGCAAGGCTGGGCCGCATCAGGTATTCCAGAAAAAAAAACAACAAATATTTATAAAAAAACAGAAAAATATACAAACTTTTTCAGTGCTTTGGTTCCGATTTTCTACAATAAAAGCTCTGATAAAACATTCCACTGTTCTCAAATATCTTAATTTTTATTTTTCTGCACAAAATAAGATGAAAAATAAATAAATCAAGAATAAAGAAAATCAATCAATCAGTAATAAATAAATATAATAATAATAATAAAACGGCAAATAATAAAAACTTAAGAAACCACATATAGTTGGTGGGTAGGCAAATTATTTTTTTCAGATTAAAATGAACAAAGCATTATTAGAGCCCTGTAGACATGACAAAACACGACTATAGTCACATTTATACTCTTTTTATTTACAACATATTGCGCAACTGCAGGGTCTTGAGACACATGCTAACTCGCAAACTAGACAGCTAGCGACCTAAACGGTAGTCTTCAAGTTATTTCCTTTGAACTTAAATAGCCAAAAACTTACCACTTCCACACGGATAGGGAGGATAACTATTAACAGTTATTTAACCTTTAACATGAACATTAATCAAATGTAATAATTTTTTCTGGGTACATGATACCATACAGCATCCATATCAAAAACGTACCACTTCCACACGGATAGGGAGGATAACTATTAACAGTTATTTAACCTTTAACATGAACATTAATCAAACGTAATAATTTTTTTCTGGGTACATGATACCATACAGCATCCATATCAAAAACGTACCACTTCCACACGGATAGGGAGGATAACTATTAACAGTTATTTAACCTTTAACATGAACATTAATCAAACGTAACAATTTTTTCTGGGTACATGATACCATACAGCATCCATATAAAAAACGTACCACTTCCACACGGATAGGGAGGATAACTATTAACAGTTATTTAACCTTTAACATGAACATTAATCAAACGTAATAATTTTTTTCTGGGTACATGATACCATACAGCATCCATATCAAAAACGTACCACTTCCACACGGATAGGGAGGATAACTATTAACAGTTATTTAACCTTTAACATGAACATTAATCAAACGTAATATTTTTTCTGGGTACATGATACCATACAGCATCCATATCAAAAACGTACCACTTCCACACGGATAGGGAGGATAACTATTAACAGTTATTTAACCTTTAACATGAACATTAATCAAACGTAATATTTTTTTCTGGGTACATGATACCGTACAGCATCCATATAAAAAACGTACCACTTCCACACGGATAGGGAGGATAACTATTAACAGTTATTTAACCTTTAACATGAACATTAATCAAACGTAATATTTTTTTCTGGGTACATGATACCATACAGCATCCTTATCAAACTTGCACGGGCCGCACTAATATTAAACTTTCATATCAAGGCGGGGGCCTCAAAGTAGTGTCCTGCGGGCCACATTTGGCCCGCGGGCCGCATGTTTGAGACCGGTGGTATATACGATCTGCCGCTTTTGTTCTTGACACAAATGATGCGCGCAAACGCAAATTCATAGTGAATCGTCAGCCATCCCCCCGTGGCCCCAGTGTGCAGCACACGTCACATGCAGGCTTTTCACACAGTCTGTTGGACAGAGCAGTCTGGCACACAGCATATCTGTTTAGTTACTTTATCATGCCATGAAGTGTTCCTCACGGGACGGTAACACTTGTCAGAGTGCATATTGTAAGAAGAGTCAACACGGCAAGCACAGGCTCCTGCTATGATTTTCGTGACCTTTCTGGAATATGCTTCATTTAAGACAGAGCGTCTTTTAATAGTGGCCTTAAAGTCTGCTTCTTTTTTTTTTTTTTTATAGGAGCAGAAAAGCAGTCAGAGACAATTAGCATCAACGTGCAGATGTACTTTGATATGGACGTTTCCTATAAACTAGCACGTATATGAAATCATCCCAAATTGCTTGAACTTGTTCTGCTTTCTGATACCAGCGTTTTGGGCTTTCTAAATCCAATATTCATATATTTCTAAAAGAATGAAAAGGACGCAGAGGCCCTAATTACATTAGGCCCACTACTCTAAAAGAGTAATATTATTTGACGTTTGACTGTGGTTACATTTTTCATTCCCTCCCACATGGTACGAATCAATTAGCTGTTGCGCTTAGATTCCTCTAACAAGTGCTCGAGGCTGCACTGAAATTCATGTCTGTGCCAGGCAAGCTCGCTTGAATGCTGCATTCGAGAAAACTGAGAACTTGGAAATTTAAAAGGGGACCTATTATGCTTTAAGCACTTTTCTGATCAATAAATGGAGTTAGAATGTTATATTCTCGTGTTAAACGATGCCAAAGTTTCAGATAATGAGGTTCGCGCATTTGGAAGTGAGCCCTGAAAGAAGTTTGGGATGGCTCAAAATCCTCTGTTTCAAAAGGCGTGGTAAAATTGTCCCTTTGTGATGTCACAGAGGGGAGTACTTCCTTATGTATAAACTCTGACCTTGCTAGCAATGCCTTAAAAGAGAACGCCGCATTTGTTTACAATTCCTAAAGACGCCACCATCAGGCACTGGTACGGATACTGTAGAAAACCTAACGCTAACATGCTAATGCTACTTACCATTGAGAGACGTCTTGAAGTAATCTCTCTTTTTGAGAAACTTCCGACTGTCCAGTCTTTACTTCTCGATCGAATTTGGCATCCAACACATAAAGTTATATGTTAAAAGTGGACATTTAAAAATTTAGCAACTCCGCTAAAGTTAGCAACACAAACCGGAACTCTTTCTATGCACTCGGGAGTGTCTTTTTTTATTTTGCTACCACGCACAGAAAAGAGTAAGACGTGTCAAAGTCTCACATCCCGAAAAAGTACAGTTTTCTTTAAGTGACATGGGCCAGCACTACTGATTCTGAAGGCCTTGGGCAGATGAGATTGACATGGCTACATTGACACTGAACTGTATTCAGATTGGACAAAAATCTAATACACACATATAGTACTAATATGTACTAGAAGCAGAAAATTAAGATAAACTATTGGGAATTAATTTAATGGAACAAAGGTTTAGGCCAGCAGAGAAAGCTTTGCTGGCCCTAACGGAACACCACTGGCGGAAACTATTCTTCATAAAAAATGGTGTGTCAATATACTTTAGCATTTATTCATTCTGTAAATGATAAAATATGGTAAATACTACCAAAAACAATATCTCCTCACACAAACAAAACAAACCTTATTGATTTTGAAGTTGTTACTCATGATCAGAGCATTGTAAGAATATTTTCTACGTCCTCAAATACTCGAACAGATTCAAATTAATTCATTTCCTGACCCTACAATTTAAGTTGCATTCCCGATGCACTGATTAATTAATTGAATGATAATTAATTTGAGTGCAAAAAACAATAAAATTAACAAAACAACATTGATTTACAACCTCAAACATGAAGCACCGGAGTGCCCGCTCAAAGAAGGGTTCCAGCAAAAATCCATCTCCATTGGAGCTAAAATAACCCACCAAGGACACAATGGTTCCCCTCCCACTGTCCCGCTCTGGTGTTATAACAGTGGGGGTGTGTACACAATGAAACGCAGCAAAGGCAGTAATGCAGCAATCAAGCCATAAAAGGTAGTACTTTCTGCTGCTGTCCTTCCAGAGCCATCGCGGCCTGATGAGAGCCTTGTGTGGGTCACTGCATGACTCCCACAATGGCGGCCATTAAGTGCACCATGTTGAAGAGATAAATTATAAGCGTCATTTTATAGTAATACCAGAAGAGCACATTGGCAATTGGTCGGCATTAGGCGCATTAGGATATTTGGTTTTAGTCCTCAGTAACCTATCAATTAGGGGTGGGAATTCAACATTAGGCTGATATTTGCCATGGATAATAACGATTTAATTTAATTTGGAGTCGGCAATTAATATCGAACCCAGGTCTTCTCAATCTCCTGACTGTGTGTCCAACATGAAAAGGATCTATTATGCTAATTTTTCGACCCTTTGTATTGAGTTGTAGACTCCTATAGAGCAGCTACACACAATAACCCGCAGAGAAAGCATTTTAGATTTTCCAGAATCTGCACCTATTCCAGCTGTATTTTCGTCAATTTGTGCTTCCTGCCAAAACGGTTTGTTTTAATTTATTCCACCCACATTCCACAGTGCTTCCTAACGATGACACATATGGGTAGCAACCTATCAATTAGGGGTGGGAATTCAACATTAGGCTGATATTTGCCATGGATAATAACGCTTTAATTTAATTTGGAGTCAGCAATTAATATAACCGGAGAATCGAACCCAAGTCTTCTCAATCTCCTGACTGTGTGTCCAACATGAAAAGGATCTATTATGCTAATTTTTCTACCCTTTGTATTGAGTTGTAGACTCCTATAGAGCAGCTACACACAATAACCCGTACAGAAAACCTTTTAGATTTTCCAGAATCTGCACCTATTCCAGCTGTATTTTCGTCAATTTCAATTTTAATAATTTATTCCACCCACGTCTCACAGTGCTTCCGAACAATGAACCATATAAGCAAGCCTGTCCCTCTGTGACATCACAAAGGAGCCGTTTTACCACGCCTTTTAAAACAGAACGTTTCGAGCAATCCCAAACTTTTTTTAGGGCTTACTTCCTAATGCGCAAAGCTCATTATCTGAAACTTTGGGACATGGTAATACAACATTCTAACTACATTTATAGGTCAGAAAAATGGATCAGAATTGTAAGTCTCCTAAGCTAAGAAATATGAGAAACTTTTATCATGAAATGAAGATTCATTGTGTCTTGGATTTGTTTTTAAACTTTTCAAAGAAGCGGGATTATAAATTATTTCAAGTACAGATCACTTCCTCCATTACCTGAAGTAAAATAAAGTGTCACGGATGTCGTTACTTTTTCTATTTGCAGGTAGTTTGTGCAACTTCTTACACCAGCTTTATCTGAATGCCTGCAGGTTCCCTGAATTTAAATGTGCCGTTTGTATCTCTGCTCTATGGCGAGGTTATGTTAATTGACTCTCAGCATGTGGTTTTGTGCCTGTCTAAGATTGCAAAAAAAAAAAAACAGACTTTCGCCTGTCCGTTCAACTGTGTCTGCTTTTTGTTTCCTCCAGCTTAGACGTAAAGTTGTTCAAAGCTGCTTTCTCCACCAAAAATGAAGCCATAACACTTTATTAATGCAGCATTGCAATGCATGTTTAAAAAAAAAAATTATGCAGACTGGAACACTAATCAACCAAACCTAGTATGATGCAATTATGGCATGTAAAACCGAGGTTAAGCTAATTCAGGTCATTTAATCAAATTGCTGCGCAGATAAGGTATTAAAATGAGTAAAGCTATGCAAATATAATGTACAATGATCAAGATTTATATAGGTGGTTTTACTGATCAACATAAGAAGCTATTGATGCATGGCAGGGGTCTCAAACACACGGCCCGCGGGCCAAATGTGGCCCGCAGGACACTAGTTTGAGGCCCCAGCCTTCATATGAAAGTTTAATGTTAGTGCGGCCCGCGCAAGTTTGATATGGATGCTGTATGGTATCATGTACCCAGAAAAAATTATTACGTTTGATTAATGTTCATGTTAAAGGTTAAATAACTGTTAATAGTTATCCTCCCTATCCGTGTGGAAGTGGTAAGTTTTTGATATGGATGCTGTATGGTATCATGTACCCAGAAAAAAATTATTACGTTTGATTAATGTTCATGTTAAAGGTTAAATAACTGTTAATAGTTATCCTCCCTATCCGTGTGGAAGTGGTAAGTTTTTAGCTTTTATAAGTTTAAAGGAAATAACTTGGAGGCTACCGTTTAGGTCGCTAGCTCTCTAGTTTGCGAGTTAGCATGTGTCTCAAGACCCTGCAGTTGCGCAATATATTGTAAATAAAAAGAGTATAAATGTGACTATAGTCGTGTTTTGTCATGTCTACAGGGCTCTAATAATGCTTTGTTCATTTTAATTTGAAAAAAAATAATTTGTCTACCCACCAACTATATGTGGTTTCTTAAGTTTTTATTATTTGCTGTTTTATTATTATTATTATATTTATTTATTACTGATTGATTGATTTTCTTTATTCTTGATTTGTTTATTTTTCATCTTATTTTGTGCAGAAAAATAAAAATTAAGATATTTGAGAACAGTGGAATGTTTTATCAGAGCTTTTATTGTAGAAAATCGGAACCAAAGCACTGAAAAAGTTTTTAATAAATGCCTTTTTTTGGTTTTTTTTTTTTGGAAAACCTGATGCGACCCAGTCTCACCCAGACCCCTTGAGTTTGAGACCCCTGATGTATGGTTTATGTTTATGCTGATTAAGGTCCACACTCATTGTGCTCCTTCAGTACAGGCAATAAAAGCTCCAGTGTTTTCACCAAAGCGACTGCTCGGCTGCACTGCCACATCTGATGCATCATCCCACTGCAACAGAGGAGATGCTGGATGAGCCATTGAGTATCACAGGGACAGATTGTACGTTAAAACCATTCGGACTGGCTGCCGCTTCTGGTTTTCGTACACTGGTTGATAGCCGAGAGATGGTGTGAAAGGTCAGCATATAAAAATCAAAGCCTTTTTCTTGTCGTGGCGCCAGTCAGCTACATTATGTCACCTGTCAGTCCGACATCTTGTCTTGTTTCATTACAGCAACACTTCCTGTTTGGAATTACAAGGCACCAGTCGCAGCAGATTCAGGAACAGTAAGCATTATATCACAATCAGTGTTTGAGTGGGGTTAATGGAGCCCAGCCATGAGGGGAATTGACATCATCCTGCGTCTGAATGGTCATAATATGGCCGTGTTATCCGACAACCAACCATGGGTACTGGAAACAGAATCCCTCAGTACTCCAGAACCATCTGCTGCAAGCTGAGGTGTCACCATAAGTGATACCTCTGAGTGATAATGTGATATATAGATATTTTTTTATCGATTCATTAGGGCCGTCAAACAGAAATTCCCTTTAACGTCACAATTTTTTTTATCGCACATCCTGTTTGACCCTCGGCGAACACCATAGTTTGAGGAAATCCAGGGGTGTGGCAAATATTGGGCAGATATTTTGAGCAGGTATTTTGAATGTTGAAGTTTAGCTTCGGGCTGCACGGTGGATGAGTGGTTAGCGCGGCGGCCATGCAGCGAGGAGACCCTAGTTCGATTCCTTTCCTCCCACATTCCAAAAACATGCTAGGTTAATTGCCGACTCCAAATTGTCCATAGGTATGAATGTGAGTGTGAATGGTTGTTTGTCTATATGTGCCCTGTGATTGGCTAGCCACCAGTCCAGGGTGTACCCCGCCTCTCGTTCAAAGACAGCTGGGATAGGCTCCAGCAACCCCCCGTGACCCTCGTGAGGCAAAGTGGTAGAAAGTGAATGAATGAATCTTCGTACTACATGTTCTTCTTCTAATATTTGGACTTTTTTCCCATAATATTTCTTATATTTAACATTCCCAAAGCTACTGTAAATGTAGGTTTAGTCGGTTTATCATTATATTACAACTTTATGGCAACTTCTTTAATATTTCAACTTGGGTTAATTGGCGACTCCAAATTGTCCATAGGTATGAATGTGAGTGTGAATGGTTGTTTGTCTATATGTGCCCTGTGATTGGCTGGCGACCAGTCCAGGGTGTAGAAGACAGCTAGGATAGGCTCCAGCACCCCCCGTGACCCTTGTGAGGATAAGCGGTAGAAAATGAATGAATGAACGAGTTCTCCTCTTATATTGTGTGGAAGTGGTAACTTTTTGGCTACTTATTTTGTCTTTCCCCACCCTCGGCCATCTCTGTGTGGAGTTTGCATGTTCTCCCCGTGCATGCGTGGGTTTTCTCCGGGTACTCCGGTTTCCTCCCACATTCCAAGAACATGCTAGGTTAATTGGCGACTCCAAATTGTCCATAGATATGAATGTGAGTGTGAATGGTTGTTTGTCTATATGTGCCCTGTGATTGGCTCGCCACCAGTCCAGGGTGGACAGCTGGGATAGGCTCCAGCATGCCTGCGACCCTCTTGAGGGCCTGGAACCGATTCATTGCAATAAATAAGGAAGGACAGTATATCTTATATTTAAACCAGTGCCTCTCAAATAGTGGGGCAGTGGTACTTTATATGTTTGTGCGGACCTGCCAACATGTACACATTTATGCTTCACAATTCTCCATTTTGTTGTATTTTCTAGGTTCTATGTGATCTGTGATTGGCTGGCGACCAGTCCAAGGTGTCCCCCACCTCTTGTCTGAAAACAGCTGGGATAGGCTCCAGCACCCCCGTGACTGAATGAATGAAGTTTAGCTTCAAAGCCCTGGTAGATGGCTTTCTTCTCGATAAGAGTCAAGTAATTTATATCTACTATTGTTGTGGGTTTACTACGTTGACTCTGAAATGTCAAGTGAAGAAAGAGAGCGTACTGGAGTACTACAAAAATTGTCCTTTTTGGTTTTAATTATTAGCCGTACAAAGTAAATGCAATGCAATTCATGAAGGAGATGTCAAAAAATAATGTTATAATGTATCTTAATTGGGATATCTGTCAAACGAGTACATACTTTGCATGCAGAACTCATGATAACCAACAGAAAATATGATGGATTACATCTAGTAAGTGGCAATTCCATAACAGTCATGACATTTTGCTGGCTTTTTGTGAGTTCTTCCTCCAGAGGTATTCTCTTGAATTGAATTTACATGCAGGCTTTGCAGTAATTATCTCAGA
Organism: Doryrhamphus excisus; assembly: GCF_030265055.1. Taxonomy (NCBI): domain Eukaryota; kingdom Metazoa; phylum Chordata; class Actinopteri; order Syngnathiformes; family Syngnathidae; genus Doryrhamphus; species Doryrhamphus excisus. The sequence continues at coordinate 8,979,756 of NC_080488.1, read as the reverse complement.
AAGAGAGAGAGAGAGAGAGTGAGAGAGAGAAAGAGAGAGAGAGAGCGCTTTAATTGGATATTTGGCCCCTCTGGATGTGGACTGAACCATGCAGCAGCATCATTAGAATCTCTCATCAGGCTCTAATTTGAGCCCTGAATGGCCACTCCCCACTGTGCTCCACACACTTGAAAATGCAGGAAGTCTCAGATAAAATATTTTATTGTACAGCTGCTGTTTTTATTAGTAACGTACTTTTTTTTTGGGTCACATTCCGGGTTTTGGTGTATTCAATCATAATCATTTACTATTGAGTCAAACCATATTGTATCATTAGCGTTCCTACAGACTTACACATACTGTATACTGTAAATACAACAGCAGGACTGAATACACCCACACCTATGTTGTCCATACATATATAAACAATTAAATTACCCCCAGCGGTTGTCCTACTTATTGCCAAACAAAGCGAGCTGTAAGGACGATTCTCGCTGCTGGTTGCAGACGACGCGGATCAGACCCCCTCAAGCTTGAAGAACACGACTCAGATGAACCCCTGTCAACTCCATTACCTTGCTGATGTGATATGACCTCATGACCTTTGAATGAACACACTTTAAATCCACCAAAAACTCCATTAAGGATATCAGCGACAGCCGTCAAAGTTGAGGGAAAATATATTTGAAGATACGAAAAAAGGAGTTGAGAGTCTTCACGAGTTTTCCAAATGCATTTATTCTGCATACTTATTGCAAAATTAGTTTTGAATCACGATACAGTATGCAGACACTTTCCTTGAATCATTATGCTTCAGGTCAGGCCAGAGCTATGTATCAGTACAGTCGATACGTGCACATGAAAGCACCATGCCATTGTGCACGCCTACCTACCGTGTACAGAAAGGCCAAACCCTGCAGGGCGAAGCCCATAAGTAGGTCAGAAAAACACACCAATTGGGTCAAATGATAATCTTACTCCTGGATAAGATTCCTTCAAGAACTGCAATGTGTGTGCGTGCATTTGGGTTCATTTTAAAGAGGCAATTCTTAAAGAAATTGGAGAAATTGTGAAAAAATTGTTAAAAGTGTTCGTGTTCTCCCTGGACAACTATTGTAACGGAATTGGATTTCTTTTATGACTTTGGGAAAACAAATTTTTTATTTTTGTGTTTATCTCAACAGCGTTCTTGCAGCCCCCTTTCTATTTTCTATGCCGCTTATCCTCACAAGGGTCACGGGAGGATGCTGGAGCCTATCCCAGCTGACTTTGGGTGAGAGGCAGGGTACACCCTGTTCTGGTCGCCAACCAATCACATCGCATATATAGACAAACACGTCAAACTTACAATAAAAATTCATGAAATATATTATATATTTTTTTCAATGTTACATTTGCTTATACATTTGCATATGACTTTAATTTTGGATTTTTGGTCCAAAAAAAGTTTTTTTTGCTCCTCCTTCAAAAATAGGCAATCGTTTAGGGTCGCATTAATTAAAAAAATAAAAAAAATAATAAAAATAAATGTGATGGCTGCACGGGGGACGAGTGGTTAGCACGCAGGCCTCACAGCTAGGAGACCCGAGTTCAATTCCACCCTTGAAGTTGGAGTTTGCATGTTCTCCCCGTGCATGTGTGGTTTTCCTCCCACATTTCCTCCCACAAAACATGCTAGGTTAATTGGCGACTCCAAATTGTCCATAGGTATGAATGTGAGTGTGAATGGTTGTTTGTCTATATGTGCCCTGTGATTGGCTGGCGACTAGTCCAGGGTGTACCCCGCCTCTTGCCCGAAGACAGCTGGGATAGGCTCCAGCACCCCCGCGACCCTCGTGAGGATAAGCGGTAGAAAATGAATTAATTAATGAGTTCTCCTCTTATTTTGTGTGGAAGTGGTAACTTTTTGGCTACTTATTTTGTCTTTCCCCACCCTCGGCCATCTCTGTGTGGAGTTTGCATGTTCTCCCCGTGCATGTGTGGGTTTTCTCCGGGTACTCCGGTTTCCTCCCACATTCCAAAAAAACATGCTAGGTTAATTAGCGACTCCAAATTGTGCATAGGTATGAATGTGAGTGTGAATGGTTGTTTGTCTATATGTGCCCTGTGATTGGCTGGCGACCAGTCCAGGGTGTACCCCGCCTCTCGCCCGAAGACAGCTGGGATAGGCTCCAGCACCCCCGTGACCCTTGTGAGGATAAGCGGTAGAAAATAAATGAGTTCTCCTCTTATTTTGTGTGGAAGTGGTAACTTTTTGGCTACTTATTTTGTCTTTCCCCACCCTCGGCCATCTCTGTATGGAGTTTGCATGTTCTCCCCGTGCATGTGTGGGTTTTCTCCGGGTACTCCGGTTTCCTCCCACATTCCAAAAAAACATGCTAGGTTAATTAGCGACTCCAAATTGTCCATAGGTATGAATGTGAGTGTGAATGGTTGTTTGTCTATATGTGCCCTGTGATTGGCTGGTGACCAGTCCAGGGTGTACCCCGCCTCTTGCCCGAAGACAGCTGGGATAGGCTCCAGCACCCCACGCGACACAGTGGTTGAAAATCACTGGTCTAAAGGCTAGACTACAACTATTCTGGAGGATTCTGGAGCTCAATCTAATCTATTACATCATGCGGCCTTGTTTCATTACACGTTATTTTCTTTATCGTGAATCTTGCGCAGCTCTGAATAAGATGTGTTTTCGCTCGTCAACAAAAACTGATGCAACATGGGTAATTTTGAGATATTAAAGGAGCCTCAGGGTTCACAGATGATATGAGCTTTGTGTGCTTGGACAACCCAAACATGTGATCATCTGTGAGTGACACGAGGTAAATCTGAAATCACACTGAAAATCTTATCTGTTGTGTTTTTGCAGAAACACGTCTGCTTTCTCGGTTATCTCCACGCCATGCATTTGTTCTCTTGTGTTTGTCTGCGTGCTCGTCATTGACATTGATATCATGTCTTTTACAATTCTTAAAATGTCAAAGTTCAAGGCTGAGTTGGGTTGAAACGGCTAACGCTCAAACTAGGGCTGCCAGTGAGGGCTTTTGTGCCCGAGAGGCATTTGCCAGATAAGGATGCTCTTGAACATGGCAGGGATGCCGCATTGCAGTTGAATCGATGTGTTCACTAAGAATTCCAAATAAGATCCGTACGATTAAAAGAAGCTTGGAATTATCGCGGGAATTTGAGCAGATTAACTGCGGAACAACACATTATTCATGAAAGGTAAAATTCCTCATTAAATTCATCATGCAAGATTAACAGATTGTTTGAAGGTATAAACCTGTTTCCTTTTGTTACAAGAGTTAATTACGTCTTTTGTGTGGAAATGCCATTGTTTTCGATCAAAAAATATGTTTAAAAACAACTTTGCACCTCACTTTTATGTTTGCTTATCGGGTTAATCAGCTCCAGGTGAACTGATTATATCATACATGTAATTATGTGTGACTATTCAGGAAACGTCAGCTGTGGAAATGAAGCGTGGTGATAAATGTTTCCAAGTGAGATGCAGCATCCTTGTGAGATATGTTTGCAGGGAGACAGCCGGCGGGTACATTAGCAGAATGCACTCTTGAGTGACATCCAAGACAGAGTACCTTGTCCTATTTCACTCTGTCACTCAGCCAACATGTCCGCATGGCAGAGGACTGGAGTCCGTTATCAATCTATGCACATTACTGGAATCTGGTTGGTAGGTTGGAACTAAAAACATCATCACTACTACTACTAGTCACTAGTCAGTAGACCCTAGTCATTAGACCCCAGTCACTAGACCCTAGTCACTAGACCCCAGTCACTAGACCCCAGTCACTAGACCCCAGTCACTAGACCCCAGTCACTAGACCCTAGTCACTAGACCCTAGTCACTAGACCCTAGTCACTAGACCCCAGTCACTAGACCCCAGTCACTAGACCCTAGTCACTAGACCCTAGTCACTAGACCCCAGTCACTAGACCCTAGTCACTAGACCCTAGTCACTAGACACTAGTCACTAGACCCTAGTCACTAGACCCTAGTCATTAGACCCTAGTCACTAGACCCTAGTCACTAGACCCTAGTCATTAGACCCTAGTCACTAGACCCCAGTCACTAGACCGTAGTCACTAGACCGTAGTCACTAGACCGTAGTCACTAGACCCTAGTCACTAGACCCTAGTCACTAGACCCCAGTCACTAGACCCCAGTCACTAGACCCCAGTCACTAGACCCAAGTCACTAGACCCCAGTCACTAGACCCAAGTCACTAGACCCCAGTCACTAGACCCCAGTCACTAGACCCTAGTCACTAGACCCTAGTCACTAGACCCTAGTCAATAGACCCCAGTCACTAGACCCTAGTCACTAGACCCTAGTCACTAGACCCCAGTCACTAGACCCCAGTCACTAGACCCTAGTCACTAGACCCCAGTCACTAGACCCTAGTCACTAGACCCCAGTCACTAGACCCCAGTCACTAGACCCTAGTCACTAGACCCTAGTCATTAGACCCTAGTCACTAGACCCCAGTCACTAGACCCCAGTCACTAGACCCTAGTCATTAGACCCTAGTCACTAGACCCCAGTCACTAGACCCTAGTCATTAGACCCTAGTCACTAGACCCCAGTCACTAGACCCCAGTCACTAGACCCTAGTCACTAGACCCTCGTCAATAGACCCTAGTCATTAGACCCTAGTCACTAGACCCCAGTCATTAGACCCTAGTCACTAGACCCTAGTCACTAGACCCCAGTCACTAGACCCTAGTCACTAGACCCTCGTCAATAGACCCTAGTCATTAGACCCTAGTCACTAGACCCCAGTCACTAGACCCCAGTCATTAGACCCTAGTCATTAGACCCTAGTCATTAGACCCTAGTCACTAGACCCTCGTCAATAGACCCTACTCATTAGACCCTAGTCACTAGACCCCAGTCACTAGACCCTAGTCATTAGACCCTAGTCACTAGACCCTCGTCAATAGACCCTACTCATTAGACCCTAGTCACTAGTAGTAGTGGTGACGATGTTTTAGTCACTACTACTAATAGTTACTACTAGGCTAGTTACTAATAGTTACTCACAGCTAGGATACCCAAGTTCAATTCCACCCTCGGCCATCTCTGCATGAGTGGATTTTCTCCGGGTACTCCGGTTTCCTCCCACCTTCCAAAAACAGAGGCGGCACGGCAGTCAAGGCAGAACAAGTGGTTAGGTGTGGAGTTTGCATGTTCTCGACGTGCATGCGTGGGTTTTCTCCGGGTACTCCGGTTTCCTCCCACATTCCATAAACATGCTAGGTTAATTAGCGACTCCAAATTGTCCATAGGTATGAATGTGAGTGTGAATGGTTGTTTGTCTATATGTGTCCTGTGATTGGCTGCATGGTGACCAGTCCAGGGTGTACCCAGTCTTTCGCCCAAAGACAGCTGGGATAGGCTCCACCACCCCCGCGACCCTCGTGAGAAAAAGTGATAGAAAATGAATGAATGTTTAATTTTTAATACGCACAAAAATGTGTTTACTTGTGCCATTATATCCCTAAGCACTAGCGGACCTGTTGATTTCATCCTGGCACATGTTAGCTCAAAATGTTTCAAATCACAGAATCCAAAGTTGATATTGACTCTCTGTGACGGTGTCGCACAGATATCTGCATAGAGCATCACACACACATAAAAAAAATTATATAGAGCAGTAAAACTACAAAAATGGATGACTTGATTATCACAAAAGACCAATGTCAGGTTGAAAGTATGCATGGGAAAATGCCATCATTCAACATTTTAAGCTCATTTGTTATTTCACATAGGTTGATAAATGAGGATCCTGTTGGTGTGTGCTTTTTCTTCCACTTCTACGTACTCCTCTTATCTTCTATAGCATGCTACTTCTGTACAGATGGACAGTAAATGTCATGAATACGTGGCAAGGTATGACTTATGCAGTACTATCAACCGTTTGAAATGAGATGACATATTACGGTCATAGTACCTTGTGCAACTCTGTTTATTGTCTTTCTTCCTTTTGTCAGTGTTTTGTTGGAGCAATCAAGCAGATTGAATTGCACTAGAAAAAACACAAATCTATAGTCTGACAATAGAATGACGCATGGACATGTTTTCTATCTGGCATCCATTGATGCTTGATTCGTCTACACTGTCCTTGGTTCTTATCTTGTAGCGTACATTCCCAACACGTTTCACATATTCAGACCAGGTAGTCAAGGAGATGTGGCTGGTCCCTAATAAGAGATAAATATCTAACATATGGGATTTTAGGAATCCGGTGTATTCAGTATGAAGCTATGGCCATTGTGACTGGTATGCCGTTGAGCTTGTCAAGCCTCTGGGCAGCCAAGCATTCTGTTGCCGAGGTGTTGCACCAAGACGCTGTACCCTGATAATGGCATGCGGCTCTTGTGCTGGAAGAGGTCCTGTAATTGGGATATCCAGAATATCCATATCCAAAAAGTATGGTTCTTGTAAAAAATAAGAAAGGAAATGTAAAAATAAGAAGTACATGTACAAATAATGTAAAAATGTGATAATAATAATGTAATGTAATAATGTAAAATATAGCAATAGGCACAATGTAGTGGGAAAAATATATATCACATTGTTTTTACTCTTTAAAAAATATATAAATATATAATATATATATACATATATATACAGTGAAGAAAATAAGTATTTGAACACCCTGCTATTTTGCTATTTCTCCCACTTAGAAATCATGGAGGGGTCTGAAATTTTCATCATAGGTGCATGTCCACTGTGAGAGAGATAAACTAAAAAGAAAAATCCAGAAATCACAATGCATGATTTTTTAACAATTTATTTGTGTGATACAGCTGCAAATAAGTATTTGAACACCTGTGTATCATCTAGAATTCTGACCCTGAAAGACCTGTTAGTCTGTCCATTAGAAGTCCACCTGCACTCCATGTATCATCCTGAATCAGATGCACCTGTTTGAGGTCGTTAGCTGCATAAAGACACCTGTCCACCCCATACAATCAGTAAGACTTTAACTTGTAACATGGCGAAGACCAAAGAGCTGTCCAAAGACACCAGAGACAAAATTGTACACCTCCACAAGGCTGGAAAGGGCTACGGAGCAATTACCAAGCAGCTTGGTGAAAAAAGGTCCACTGTTGGAGCTATCATTAGAAAATGGAAGAAGCTAAACATGACGGTCAATCTCAATCGGAGTGGAGCCCCATGCAAGATATCACCTCGTGGGGTCTCAATGATTCTAAGAAAGGTGAGGAATCAGCCCAGAACTACACGACAGGACTTGGTCAATGACCTGAAAAGAGCTGGGACCACCGTTTCCAAGGTTACTGTAGGTAATACACTAAGACGTCATGATGTGAAATCATGCATGGCACGAAAGGTTCCCCTGCTTAAACCAGCACATGTCAATGCCCGTCTTAAGTTTGCATATGACCATTTGGATGATACAGAGGAGTCATGGGAGAAAGTTTTATGGTCAGATGAGACCAAAATAGAACTTTTTGGTCATAATTCCAATAAGCGTGTTTGGAGGAAGAAGAATGAAGAGTACAATCCGAAGAACACCATCCCTACTGTGAAGCATGGGGGTGGTAGCATCATGCTTTGGGGGTGTTTTTCTGCACATGGGACAGGACGAGTGCACTGCATTAAAGAGAGGATGACTGGGGCCGTGTATTGTGAGATTTTGGGGAACAACCTCCTTCCCTCTGTCAGAGCATTGAAGATGGGTCGTGGCTGGGTCTTCCAACACGACAACGACCCGAAGCACACAGCCAGGAAAACCAAGGAGTGGCTCCGTAAGAAGCATATCAAGGTTCTAGCATGGCCCAGCCAGTCTCCAGACCTGAACCCAATCGAAAATCTTTGGAGGGAGCTCAAACTCCGTGTTTCTCAGCGACAGCCCAGAAACCTGACTGATCTAGAGAAGATCTGTGTGGAGGAGTGGGCCAAGATCCCTCCTGCAGTGTGTGCAAACCTGGTGAAAAACTACAGGAAACGTTTGACCTCTGTAATAGCAAACAAAGGCTACTGTACCAAATATTAACATTCATTTTCTCAGGTGTTCAAATACTTATTTGCAGCTGTATCACACAAATAAATTGTTAAAAAATCATGCATTGTGATTTCTGGATTTTTCTTTTTAGTTTATCTCTCTCACAGTGGACATGCACCTACGATGAAAATTTCAGACCCCTCCATGATTTCTAAGTGGGAGAAATAGCAAAATAGCAGGGTGTTCAAATACTTATTTTCTTCACTGTATATAAAATAAAGACTAGATGAAACAAGTGAAATTATATATATATATATATATATATATATATATATATATATATATATATATATATATATATATATATATATATATATCACATTGTTTTTACTCTTAAAAAAATTTATATAAATACATAAATATATATATATATATACATAAATGTATATATATATAAAATACATAAATGTATATATATATATATATATATATATATATAAATACATAAATATATATATATATATATTATATATATATATATTTATATATTTTTAAGATATAAGATTTAAGATTAATATATAAAAATTTACTCTTAAAAATATATAAATATATAATATATATATATATATTTATGTATATATATTATATATATTTATATATGTTTTAAGATATAAGATTTAAGATCAATATATAAAAATTTACTCTTTAAAAAAAATATATATATATATCACATTGTTTTTACTCTTAAAAATATATATATATATATAAATACATAAATATATATTTTTATATAATTTCCCTTGTTTCATCTAGTCTTTATTTTATAAATATATATTATATATTTTTTAAGATATAAGATTTAAGATTAATATATAAAAATTATATATATATATATATACATCTTAATTTATGATTATTTACTGCATGGAGACACATAATTTCACTTGTTTTATCGAGCCTTTTTATTTAATATTTTTGCAGTGTACTTGATAGGGCATTGAGGCCTTGACTTGAACTCGGTTTCGCCGTTTCGGTTTCACTGTATTATAATTCCAACTCTAAAATGTGTTATTTTGAAATATCTTTATTGAAAGAGGAAAAGATGAAAAAAAATTAAAATAACAGATTCAATTCACGTAGCACTTTACAAAATACCTAAAACATTATTCATTAACTCCTCAGTCCCAACTTGGTGGTGGTAATCTACATTTGTATCCACAGCTGCCTTGGGGGCAGACTGACAAAAAACATGGCTACCAATTTGTGCCTTGGGCCTCAACTATCATACACCGGTGTGGTCAGCACTGGAGGCAAAGTGGGTGTAGTGTCTTGCCCAAGGACACAACAACAGTGACTGGATGGTGGATGCAGGGATTAAACCTCTTACCTTCTGGTTTCTGCACAACCTGATCTACCTCCTGAGCCACTTCCACCAACATTCATTCATTCATTCATTTTCTACCGCTTTTTCCTCACGAGGGTCGCGGGGGGTGCTGGAGCCTATCCCAGCTGTCTTCGGGCGTAAGGCGGGGTACACCCTAGACTGGTCGCCAGCCAATCACAGGGCACATATAGACAAACAACCATTCACACTCACATTCATACCTATGGACGATTTGGAGTCGCCAATTAACCTAGCATGTTTTTGGAATGTGGGAGGAAACCGGAGTACCCGGAGAAAACCGGGGAGAACATGCAAACTCCACACAGAGATGCCCGAGGGTGGGATTGAACCCTGGTCTCCTAGCTGTGAGGTCTGCGCGCTAACCCCTAGACCACCGTACTTCCACCAACAGTGGTGTGAAAACTGTTTGTCACACTTAAAGATTCAAGATGAGGTTATAAAACCATTCATAAAGCTTTGGGACTCCAGCCAACCACAGTGAGAGCCATTATTCATAAATGGCAAAAAAAATGCAACAGTGGTGAACGTTCCCAGGAGTGGTTGTCCAAACCAAAATGACCCCTAGAGCGCAGCGACCTCATCCAAGAGGTCACAAAAGACCCCACAAAGAACAAATTAATGATGTTTCCACTGTATTTAAAATGGTTAACTTATTTTTACACTTGTATGACACCGTTCCTCTACAGTTAATAAACGTTTCACGACAATAGCCCCAAAACTGATGGCCTGTAGCATCGCTCAAAGCAATCATATAGTTTGAACCAAGCTAAAGATAAGACAAAACTAACATATCTACTTAATTAGCTTCATCAGCCAGCAGTCATTTATCAACCTCATGTGGAAATTACATTTTGTCAGGCTCAATTCATTTAATCTCAACAATCCACATCGCTTTATGAAAACGACCAATACAATAAATCATAGCTCATGTTTCTTTAAAAATATGTCGCGGCAGTAAAAAAGATCATTTCTCTCTAACAAGGTGTATTGAATGCGAGCTACCCAGAATGCCCAGCGGCAGTCCTCGCCGGCTGTTTCTGGGTTACCCGCCTTAAGAGTTCTTATGTGGAAGACCCAGGAGAGCATCTGGGGAGAGTCTACTAAACGGCTTCAACCCAGCGTGTTTAGGTGTTTGGAGGAGATGTTTAGGAATTATCAATATTTGTACCACAAAAGCACAAGTACATGAAAGCCCTCTGATGTCTCATTAATAGATAAGGAATAAGTAATGGTTGACGTAACAAAGACAATAGCAGAAGAATACAATGAGCGGCGACATGCCAGTCAATCAAACACAATGATAGCTGACACTTATGAAAGGCATCAATCAGAGAACCGAGCCAAACTGTTATCTCACAATATGAGCGTTAAAGCTCCGTCTCTTTAGGATTCAAGGAAAAGGTCTCGTAGATAAGAGGTTATTTTTATTTTAAACGCGAGAGGGCGTGTGGAATGGAGTCAATTGATGAAGTAATCGTTCCTTTGAGATATTTCATATCTAAGCCAGCCTCTCAATTTGTTCAAAGAAAAATCAGCATAAGCTATCTGTTATCCGACTTTCGCTTAAAATGTTGATGATTGGGGTCGGAAATTGATCGGAATAGATAACACAACATATGAGCTTTGAAAGACATTTTCTTCCCCAAAATAATGGACTGTGCAATTGATCGTGAGTTCATGTAACACAAAGAACAAGAAGTATTTTAAGTCATCAGTTTTATGTCAATGATTAGGTATGTACGTGGATAGGTACGCCACTAAAATAGTGCAGACCCTGTAATGTTAAAAATGTTAGTAATGCTAACATCTACCAACTTTATATCAATTTTTTACCAGAATTTGAATGTGTTGCGGCTGCACGGTGGTTGAGTGGTTAGCGCGCAGGCTTCACAGCAAGGAAACCCGAGTTAAATTCCACTCTCTGCCATCTCTTTGTGGAGTTTGCATGTTCTCCCCGTGCATGTGTGGGTTTTCTCCGTGTACTCCCGTGACCCTCGTGAGGATAATGAATGAGTTCTCCTCTTATTTTGTGTGGAAGTGGTAACTTTTTGGGGGTCAGGGTCATGGGGTCGGCAACCTTTACTATTCCTGCACCAGCGGCACCAGCACTATAGAAAGAGGCAATGGATGCTCTCATCATCTGTAGCTACATCTTGGTCCCTTCTTGTCCCCTATCTCAGGGGGTCGGCAACCTTTACATGTCTACTATTCCTGCACCGGTGGCACCAGCACTATAGAAAGAGGCAATGGATGCTCTCATCATCTGTAGCTACATCTTGGTCCCTTCTCGTCCCCTATCTAAGGGGGTCGGCAACCTTTACATGTCTACTATTCCTGCACCGGCGGCACCAGCACTATAGAAACAGGCAATGAAGTGGATGTTCTCATCATCTGTAGCTACATCTTGGTCCCTTCTCGTCCCCTATCTAAGGGGGTCGGCAACCTTTACATGTCTACTATTCCTGCACTGGCGGCACCGGCACTACAGAAACAGGGAGTGGATGCTCTCATCATCTGTAGCTACATCTTGGTCCCTTCTTGTCCCCTATCTCAGGGGGTCGGCAACCTTTACATGTCTACTATTCCTGCACCGGTGGCACCAGCACTACAGAAACAGGGAGTGGATTCTCTCATCATCTGTAGCTACATCTTGGTCTCTTCTCGTGCCCTATCTCAGGGGGTCGGCAACCTTTACATGTCTACTATTCCTGCACCGGTGGCACCAGCACTATAGAAACAGGCAATGGATGCTCTCATCATCTGTAGCTACATCTTGGTCTCTTCTCGTGCCCTATCTCAGGGGGTCGGCAACCTTTACATGTCTACTATTCCTGCACCGGCGGCACCAGCACTATAGAAACAGGCAATGGATGCTCTCATCATCTGTAGCTACATCTTGGTCCCTTCTTGTCCCCTATCTCAGGGGGTCGGCAACCTTTACATGTCTACAATTCCTTCACCGGCGGCACCAGCACTACAGAAACAGGGAGTGGATGCTCTCATCATCTGTAGCTACATCTTGGTCCCTTCTCGTCCCCTATATCAGGGGGTCGGAAACCTTGACATGTCTACTATTCCTGCACCGGCGGCACCAGCACTATAGAAACAGGCAATGGATGCTCTCATGATCTGTAGCTACATCTTGGTCCTTTCTCGTCCCCTATCTCAGGGGGTCGGCAACCTTTACATGTCTACAATTCCTTCAACAGCGGCACCAGCACTATAGAAACAGGGAGTGGATGCTCTCCTCATCTGTAGCTACATCTTGGTCCCTTCTCGTCCCCTATCTAAGGGGGTCGGCAACCTTTACATGTTTACTATTCCTGCACCGGTGGCACTAGCACTATAGAAACAGGCAATGGATGCTTTCATCTTTTCCAAAACTCATTACAAAGATATGTATTTAAAAAAAAATACTTGAGCATTTCGAAGAGAGCCAAAAAAAAGAGACTGAAGAGCCACATACAACTCAGGTGCAATGGGTTGCCGACCCCTGCCCAATCCCTATCCCTTCCCACCTGTTCTTTGCCAGTGTTCTGGCAAAACAACCATACAGATCACCCATCAGCTCCCATGTAACTCAAACCCCAGCTATTGTAAAACATGATCCAAGGAAGACACTTAACCATTTTGTAATGATTATTGCCACCGACAGAATGGAGTGGAACATCATGAACCATATTGTACAGTGGATGCGTAGTCGTGATTCAGTATTCGTGACCCTTCTTTGAAAATAGGCAGTTTTATCGCCCCGGTGCACTCGTAACATGAGAGCTGATTATACAAAATAACCTTGGAGAACTTTCTATTCAGTAGTTTGGCCTTGATGGAGGCCTGTACTCCGTCTGTTTTCTTGTTTTCATGTCTACTGTTAGATCAGTGAAAATCCTTTCATGATATTTGTTTTGACAACTCACTTTGCATTTCAGTTCTGTCCATGTTTAGTTTAAATAATAATGTGTTCTCTGTGATGACAGCCTCGTCAGTTTGCTTTTACATGACAGCATTGTGTTTTGTTTTGGTTTTTTTTTTTTGTCTTGTAGAATGCCTGTCACCAGGCATTGTCGAATTTAAAGTCAAAGAGATGTATGATTTGTGTTGGAATCCGGAGAAACACTTATTATTTGCAAAAAAATACAGTATAATTTTAAAATAGACGCCTGTGTTTACAGTCCATGTCACAGTTATTAGTTATTTTGAAAATAAAAACATTCAAATTACAATAAAACCAAATAAAAGCAAGACAAAAAACAAAAAATATGAATAATAAAACAAATAATAATTACATATAATAATAATATGTACTGTATATATACCACATATTCTCAAAATGGAGTGGTAGAAGTCAAAACATCTAATCTAATCTAATCCCCCCCACTAGCCGCCAAATTTCTGAACATCGTCTCAACAAAAACATTCACAGAAAAGACAACAACCCCCACAGCCCCAAATTAATAAATGTTTCATGGTAAACTATGCGCTATTATTAGTCGAAATACAAATGCAGTGTAGTATTCTGGCCACTAGGCAGCAGTAATGATGCAACACATTGACACATGACATGACCTCAAACTGCATGAAGTCGTGAAGTCAGCCATGGTATCTCTCCAACATGGTAGAGTGACAAAAAATAAATCTCCTCCCATCCCGTGTGGAAGTGGTGCGTGTTTGGCTGACTGGTTAGCTTGCTCGCTTGTTAGCTAGTGGCAATGTGGTGTAAACAATGAATGACAGGAGAGTAAAAGTAACTCCATGGGTGTTATTTCATGTCTAATAATGTTAAAATAATATTCACAAAGTCAAAAACAGGTTTTCTATGCTCTGTAACAGGGGTCTCAAACACGCGGCCCGCGGGCCAAATGTGGCCCGCAGGACACTAGTTTGAGGCCCCCGCCTTGATATGAAAGTTTAATGTTAGTGCGATGCTGTATGGTATTATGTACCCAAAAAAAATTATTACGTTTGATTAATGTTCATGTTAAAGGTTAAATAACTGTTAATAGTTATCCTCCCTATCCGTGTGGAAGTGGTAAGTTTTTGGCTATTTAAGTTTAAAGGAAATAACTTGAAGGCTATACCGTTTAGGTCGCTAGCTCTCTAGTTTGCGAGTTAGCATGTGTCTCAAGACCCTGCAGTTGCGCAATATGTTGTAAATAAAAAAAGTATAAATGTGACTATAGTCGTGTTTTGTCATGTCTACAGGGCTCTAATAATGCTTTGTTCATTTTAATCTGAAAAAAATAATTTGTCTACCCACCAACTATATGTGTTTTCTTAAGTTTTTATTATTTGCTGTTTTATTATTATTATTATATTTATTTATTACTGATTGATTTTCTTTATTCTTGATTTGTTTATTTATTTTTCATCTTATTTTGTGCAGAAAAATAAAAAGTAAGATATTTGAGAACAGTGGAATGTTTTATCAGAGCTTTTATTGTAGAAAATCGGAACCAAAGCACTCAAAACGTTTGTATATTTTTTTGTATATTTTTTAATAAATGTGTTGTTTTTTTTTGGAAAACCTGATGCGGCCCAGCCTTGCCCAGACCCTAGCTCCAGTGGCCCCCAGGTAAATTGAGTTTGAGACCCCTGCTCTATAACTACCTAAATATTGCCTTATAACCACTTCAAACAAGGGACGACTGTTTTTAAGAGTCATGCTTGTTAATATCATTATAATATCATCTTATTAATAGAATTTTGACAAGGCTTTATTACTACAAAATAAAAACTTTTGCTGTTTGTGTCACCCACGAACCTGAGAGCACAATCATTGATCTCCACGCGTACATGCAGCGCTACACCGTTATAATTCAACCTATTTTTCCGTTGGCGCTTTGATTGTGTTAATTGCTGGTAATTGTGTGCCTCGCTGAGTCTATCTATAATTACCGCTTATTCGTTTGAAACCAGATTCAAAGAACTTTTGAGAAGTTACTGAAGCTTTCTGCGAAGCTTTTGCTCTCTCAGCGGGGGGGGGGGGGGGGGGGGGGGGGTGAAAAAGCTTTATAAAGTTTCAACAACAGTTGCTGTGTGTAATTACAAATGGCTAGCTTATTGTTTTACTGACAGCAATGCTCCAATTGCAGGATTTGTTCATTAAATATGCAGCCTAATAAAATATTAAGGTGCTCTGCAGATGGCAAGGCGTCTACTCCAAGAAAATGTTATTTTTTTTTTCAACCCCGGCATATGCTTTAAAACGACCCGGTGCCTCATTTTCTTTTGTTTGCTCGTGCAAAAGTCATATTTGTTATTATTTGCCAAATATGCAGCTAGTGACAGCTGTGAAAGTGACGAATGATACAGTAGATGTTTCTACGTGAGATGCAGCCTCCTGTGAGATATGTTTCGAGGTAGACAGCCGGGTACATTAGCAGAATGCACCCTTGAGTGACATCCAAGACAGAGTACCTTGGCCTATTTCACTCTGTCACTCAGCTAACATGTCCCCTTGGCAGAGCACTGTACTCCGCTATCAATCCATGCTTTCACTCACAGATTTGCACATTACCGGAATCTAAAAAAAAAAAAAAACACTTGTCACAGCTTTGCCTTGCACAACGGTACAGTATATTTGACAATGTGTCACAGCAAAACATGGCGGAATCTTTATAAACATGTATTAACATCGTTGCATGTTTAGACATCCGGCAACTTTGCACAAAAAAACAGTATTCAGCACAGTCCCTCATAGTGGATGAATGATCTACGTTCCAAACTGCCCGGCTCCCCTCCACCAGGCATTGTCGAATTTAAAGTCAAAGAGATGTATGATTTGTGTTGGAATCCGGAGAAACACTTATTATTTGCAAAAAAATACAGTGTCATTTAAAATAGACGCCTGTGTTTACAGTCAATGTCACAGTTATTAGTTATTTTGAAAATAAAAACATTCAAATTACAACAAACCAATCAAAAGCAAGACAAAAAACAAAAAATAATAATATGAATAATAAAATAAAATAAGTATATATAATAATATGTACTGTATATATATATACGCACACATATTCAAGTCAAAATAAGTCAAAACTTATCTAATCCCCCCCACTAGCCGCCAAATTTCTGAACATCATCTCAACAAAAAAACATTCACTAATCCTTGTCAGCACAGAAAAGACACAACAGCCCCAAATTAATAAATGTTTTATGGTAATCTGTATGCGCTATTATTAGTCAAAATACGAATGCAGTGTAGTATTCTGGCCACTAGGCAGCAGTAATGATGCAACACATTGACACATGACATGACCTCAAACTGCATGAAGTCATGAAGTTAGCCATGGCATCTCTCCAACATGGTAGAGTGACAAAAATAAATCTCCTCCCATCCTGTGTGGAAGTGGTGCGTGTTTGGCTCACTGGTTAGCTTGCTCGCTTGTTAGCTAGTGGCAATGTGGTGTAAACAATGAATGACAAGAGAGTAAAAGTAACTCCATGGGTGTTATTTCATGTCTAATAATATCAAATACCATATTTACAAAGTCAAAAACAGGTTTTCTATGCTCTATAACAGGGGTCTCAAACATGTGGCCCGCAGGACACTAGTTTGAGGCCCCCGCCTTGATATGAAAGTTTAATGTTAGTGCGGCACACGCAAGTTTGAAAAAATTATTACGTTTGATTAATGTTCATGTTAAAGGTTAAATAACTGTTAATAGTTATCCTCCCTATCCGTGTGGAAGTGGTAAGTTTTTGATATGGATGCTGTATGGTATCATGTACCCAGAAAAAATTATTACGTTTGATTAATGTTCATGTTAAAGGTTAAATAACTGTTAATAGTTATCCTCCCTATCCGTGTGGAAGTGGTAAGTTTTTGATATGGCTGCTGTATGGTATCATGTACCCAGAAAAAATTATTACGTTTGATTAATGTTCATGTTAAAGGTTAAATAACTGTTAATAGTTATCCTCCCTATCCGTGTGGAAGTGGTAAGTTTTTGATATGGATGCTGTATGGTATCATGTACCCAGAAAAAATTATTACGTTTGATTAATGTTCATGTTAAAGGTTAAATAACTGTTAATAGTTATCCTCCCTATCCGTGTGGAAGTGGTAAGTCTTTGATATGGATGCTGTATGGTATCATGTACCCAGAAAAAATTATTACGTTTGATTAATGTTCATGTTAAAGGTTAAATAACTGTTAATAGTTATCCTCCCTATCCGTGTGGAAGTGGTAAGTGTTTGGCTATTTAAGTTTAAAGGAAATAACTTGAAGGCTACCGTTTAGGTCGCTAGCTCTCTAGTTTGCGAGTTAGCATGTGTCTCAAGACCCAGCAAAACATGGCGGAATCTTTATAAACATGTATTAACATCGTTGCATGTTTAGACATCCGGCAACTTTGCACAAAAGAACAGTATTCAGCACAGTCCCTCATAGTGGATGAATGATCTACGCTCCAAACTGCCCGGCTCCCCTCCATCAAACACGGGCAACGCTCATAATAAATGATCGTGCGGGACAATGCCCTATTTTCACGGCGGAGTCATCCT